>NW_012123820.1:10400129-10422066 GCF_000951035.1 Colobus angolensis palliatus | reverse complement strand
AAAAAAAAAAAAAAAAAGAGAGAGAAGAAAAAAGAAATTGCCCACTTCTATTAGTTGGTCTGAAATGCATAGGGTAGGTTGTGTTCTGGGTGACAGAGCAAGACTCTGTCTTGAAAAAAAAAATAAAAATAAAAAAGGAATCATCACCTTGTGATCAGACAAGCTGAGGATTACTCCGAGTTTCTCAGCTTCAGCCCTGTGGAGATTTTCTTCCAACAATTCTTTGTCAGGAAGCCTGTCCTGTGCATCACAGGGTGTGCAGCAGAATCCGTGGCCTCTCCCCACAAGGTATGTCAGTTGCATTCTTTCAGCCTTGCTGTGACAACCACAAAATGTCTTCAGACATTGCCAAATGTCTTTTTGAGGTTAAAATTGATCCTGACTGAGAGCCTACTAGGTACCTGGTGGCCAAACTCACAGAATTTTCAGAAAATGGATTGGCTCAATCTTCAACCTCATCTAATGAAGTGAGTATAATCAGTGAGATTAAAAACAACAACATATTGATATAAAATTTGATGTATTTTTTTTTCGAAAGCTTCGTGACAAATTTTGTTTGTAAACTCATTAGGGAAGGTTTTCTCTCATATACATTCAATCATTAAAAGCCTAGTGACATAACTCACATTATGCCATTACTACCTAGTATCAGAGATTAGTAAAAATTTCATCTTTATTAAGAAAAGAAATAAAAGGCAAGATGGCATTTATTGTGCATAAATAGTAAAATGTCAGGGGGTATAATTAGAATGGAGTAAATCATGGTATTAGGATAAAAATGAATATATATTATTATGGAGATTCCTAAATCTTGCTTAATGGTGTCAGAGTTGAAGCAAGCGCTAGCAGGACAGACACAATCAAACTTCAAATGACATATTTAAAGAAGAGGAGGTTAAACGCTGGAATAACACCCCGTTATTCTTTGTATTTAACTTGTAACTGAGTTCCTAAGGATATAAGCATTTCGATAACAGTGACTTTGTCTGATTATTCTTAAAATACCTAGCATTATTCCTGGCTTACTATATAGGTTTTAAATGTTTATTCAAGTGAAGGAATATAGACAATAAACTTTAAAGTTTATTTCAAATTAGTCTCCATTTATTCCCGGTGCTTTCAGTTCAGTTTCCAAAGTTTTCTTGCTTGGACTATTGCACATTTAAGCGGTTTTTCCTGCTTCTAATTTCACCCCCCCATCATAATGCAGTCAAATATTTTTTAAACTCACTTCCGATCATGTAATTTCCCTAATTTAAACCCTTGTTGACCCCCTACCATTGAGGATAAAGCCTAAGACTTTGGTGGTTAATGTACTTGAACATTTTAATCTAGCCCCTGCCTACCGCTGCTACCTCATCTCTGACTACCCACCTATAGGTTCCACACCCAGCCACACTGCTTTCCTTGCAGTGACTGGAAGGGACAGGGTTCGTTTCATGCCCGTCTGTAACCATGCTCGTGCTATTTCCTCAGCCTGGATTATCCTCTGCCTCTTGCCTGACTTGACCTAGTCTTAAAATATATTCTCATTATTTGATACTTAGTGAAAAAGTCACCTTCTCTGCCCTGAATGTCCTAGCTGAAACAGCTCTTTCTCTTCTCTCTCACTGAACCTCACTTTAATATATACCTCCTCTATAGTACTCCTTCTCTGCAGTCTTCCTAACCATTCTTTATGGCCTGCATTAAAGCATTTATTATGTTGTATTGTAACGGTCTGTAAGTCAGGTCTTGCTGGGGCCTTCTTTTTCTTCATGTTTTCCTTTGAGCACAAGTAGGTGGCGAGGAATTTTATTCTGATTGCCTCTCTTGGTGGACCCTCTCTGATACCTTCCCATTTATAGACCTCCCTGCTGCTGCCAGTAAACTACAGAAGATTCCAAGCCACAGCTACCCCAAACCCCTCTATTGCTCTTACCTTTCAAGCTTTGCTTACACCCTTTCCAGTTTCCCAAGATCCATGCACCAGACTCAGTAAACAGAAGAATAACAAAAACTGGGGTCATGCAGGATTCCAACTCTCGCTCTGCTGGGTCGTCACCATGTGACCTTGGCTGCGTAGCAGTATGTACAGTACGAATGATAAATGACTCATCTCACCAGTTCATGAAAATGAAGAGAATATCGAAACATTTAAAACCTCACATATATTCAGCATGTTATCACTATTTGCTATTCTTTTATATTAAGATGTTACTTATGAGCAAGGTAGCTCAGAAGGATTGAGGGTTCAGAGACAACAGTTTAGGAGCGGGCCTAGCATGGGGATTCGCAAAGGCTTGGAACTGAGGGGTTTGAATTCAAAACAGCACTATGACCTTGGATACAGGACTTAAACACTCTGTGCCTCGGTTTATACTGTGCTAAATGCAAGAAAGAATCATCCCAACTTTGGCCGGGCGTGGTGGCTCACGCCTGTAATCCCAGCACTTTGGGAGGCCAGGGTGAGTGGATCACAAGGTCAGAAGTTCGAGACCAGCATAGCCAATATGGTGAAACCTCGTCACTACTAAAAATAGAAAAATTAGCTGGCCGTGGTGGCGGGCACCTGTAGTCGCAGCTACTTAAGAGGCCGAAGCAGAAGAATCGCTTGACTCCAGGAAGCGGAGCTTGCAATGAGCTGAGATCGCGCCACTGCACTCTAGCCTGGGCGACAGAGTGAGACTCTGTCTCAAAGAAAAGAAAAAAAAATTATTCCTACTTCATTGTGTTTTAGTAAGGATTAAATGAGCTGATGAATGCAAAATGCTTAGAACTTGTAATAAGTTAGCTAATTTGTTATTAATATTAACGTAGATGGGAAGGCATTTCTAAACTCATACTTCCACAGATATATGTCTCATTGGACTGCCTCTTCATGTAGGTTTTCACTTTTCCTTCAGATTCTACCCTTATTTATTCTATTGGCTGCCCTCACCTATTTCCATATGAGGAGGCTTTCTCTTCTCTTTTCTGGTAATGCAGAACCTCAAACTTCTGCCAGACGAATTCTGGAAGAGAGTGATTTCCCTCGTTGAGCAGCAGTGACTTGGTTCTTCCAATTCCATTTCAGTTTCCCCATCAGAGAGAGCTATGGCCTGGTGTCTACCAGGGATTACTGGAAAGGAAAGAAACCTTGGAAATCTAAACATGAAATATTTTTGGAGTGAATCGAACCAGCTTTACCCTATATTCAGGAAAGAATGATTTTCCTGGTAACCTTGTTCTGGCCAGACCTTTCAGAAAAATTCAACATTTCTACCCACACCCTTTCATTATATTCAAACCTATTTGACATCTTTTCTGTTCTACCAAAGGCCCAAGACATTTTTAAAAACTGCTAATCATGAAATGTGTGCTTTTTCTTTGAAGAGGAATGGAGCCAGTGGAAAGTAAATGGCTTTAGTTCTAGAGTCCTCCTCAGAGGGTGGTGGTGAGGGAGCTGGTCAATTTATTCTACCGGTTTCTGTTTACTTGCATTTAAAGAGAGAGGAAATGGTCAGGCAAACAGGATAGTGACTGGAAAAAGAAAATCAAATTCTGAGTTAAATATCAGCTTCCCATTTTTAAGTATGCAAAGACATGGAATTTTAAATCCACTATTTATAAAATGGGCATAAGTTTTTCCTTCCTCACACAGAAGTTTTCAGATGAAAAGTTGAATACAGGGTGATTATTGTTTCTAAAGTAAGGCACAATCTGAGAGTTTATTTTGTATGTTCCATTCATTTTTTTGACAAACATTGTTTCCTTTTTATAAAAGCAAATTATAATAACTATATTTTCAAATTTATTACATGGCTTAACAAGGTAACTTTCTCTTCTAAAGGTACCTCTTCCAAGAGTATGATTTGAAAGTGGTAATTTATTCCCTTTTGAAAATGATCACATCATAAAACTGGTGGTTATCATAATATAGAAATTGATTACTTTAAAATACATAAGTGCATAATTCATGTATTGTGGCTCACTGATTAAGGAAATAAGTGACCATATGTATAATACTAACATGTAGACAGATTTAAAATAGTAGCCAGAATGTTTTGATCATGCCAATTCACTTCAGGTGGTAAAGATTCTATTATTTTCATTAATTATTATTATTATTGAGACAGTGTCTTGCTCTGTCGCCCAGGCTGGAGTGCAGTGGCATGACCATGACTCACTGCAGCCTCAACCTCCCAGACTTAAGTGATCCTCTTGCCTCAGCCTCCTGAGTAGCTGGGACTACAGGCATGTACTGCCATGCACAGATAGTTTTTGGGGTTTTTTTGGTAGAGGTGGGGGTCTCACTATGTTGCCCAGTCTGGTATTGAACTCCTGGGTTCAAGCTATCCTCCCACCTTGACCTCCTAAAGTGCTGGGATTACAGATGTGAGCCACTGTGCCAGACAAAATCAAACTAGTAGATTTTCTATGTACGCCTTCACCCACGTCATCTTCATCCAGGGGCACTGTCATGTGTTAATTATAACCACACCTTGTGGCCAGTGATGTCTGCATAAATATAGTCGCAAAAGACAGGAAGGCTTGGGGAGCCTTTTGTATTTCCACGGTGATGGAAATACATCACAAACAAACAAAAATGTGCTTTCTTGAATGTGTGATTAACACAAGACGAAAGCCTTGGCCGTCTATGTTGGTCTTTCCAGAAGTTTGCTTGTGGCATTCATGGTGGGTTCATTCGGGTGACACAGGAACGCCAAAACAAACTGACTTCATTTAATACAGAAGAGAGCTGCAGCTACATATTGAGAACTTGCCCTTCCTGTTTTATTACTGGGGAGAAAAATTATATACTTATTGTTGTTCATCTAATAAATATTTCAGACCCATTTATGAATCATTAGTGCAGATGCAATCCCCTTTGAATGTCACGAGGTGAAGTAAAGAAAAAATAAAATACATTTTAAGTTCTGAATCTTTCTGTGCTACATTGCCCGAATCCTCGTCTATCCACACAATAGATTAACTACCCTCTGTGCATACTATATTTTGCTCAGCCCTTAATATTCTGAAGCTGAACTGAAGCAGTCGTTATCTGAGGCGGTTCCTGGGTGGTTTTCAAGCCCAGCACTACCCACCCAAGTGGCGGTGACACCGGCTTTCACTGAAGCCTTATTACTCTTAAAAGAGCAATTTGGTTGGTTGCACGGCTATTAGGATCACACAGGCAGCCTGAAAGCTGTCAGTACAACTGCTTCTCATCTTCCGCACATAATCCTGACATCTTTTCCCTTTTCTGCTGGACACAGACATTACTGTTTTTATCATTTTCAATCAAGCTCACCCAGAACGCTGAGGAATATATTCCCACTGAAAGCAAAGTGGAGAACAGAATTATTTTATAGCTTCTGGAGTAGAAGCAGGGCTGACTGCGTACTGAGGAGAAGGAGCCGGATCCGTGAGAAATGTAGCTTGGCTCAGGGCTACATCAGGAAGCTGCTACTTCAGCTGTTAAAGATGGCAAAACAACACCTACCTCAGGTTTTTCAATGATTAATCCTATTTTCATAACCAGGAGGGAAGAGGATGTGAGGAATTTTGTGAAATTAGCTTGTGGAAATGTTATCATCAGAGAAAGTGGAGAAAATTACTAGGCTTGAACTTCTCTTCCTTTTGATCTTGTTCTTCTCTGCACCAACTCTGAGCAAGCTGACCCGGACCCCCTGGAAAGGAAAACCTTGGAAGGGGGGTGAGTGATGAAAGTTTTGTGTTAAAGATCTAAATGGAGTTATCAAGGCCAGTTAATGCTAACTTAAGGACAGCTGAGGGTGAAGGAGCTGCTTCTGTTTGAAATCAGGTTTATTTCAGGAAAGGGGATCTGTGTTGCAGGTAGCTAGAAAGAAGAATTTTCTCTGTTCTCGATATCAATATGTTTTTGCAATGTTTGGTTTTCTGGGCTTTCAAAGCATTACAGTGATCGTTTCCAGCAGGGACTATAAGAGCAGATACATGCTGCTCTAGTGCAAGAATATATGTGTTCTCCTTCGGAAGCTGCATTATTTTAAAAAGAAATGGGTTCTGAATATGTTAGATCCCTGAATTGTTGGCAGATTTTGTGAAATGATCAGAGGGATGTCTGAGAAAGGGCATGTTATGAAATGCAGTGCCACCAACACTAATTTTCTGGCTGACTCTATCAGTGTTGATGTGTTAATAAAGATAAATTGCATTAACTTTATTGGAAAAAAATCTGAATGAGAAAAAGCCTTTCCGTACTTTGAAGTGTTGTAATACATTGTCTTCTGCTGTTGAAAAATTATCATGAGATGGGAGAGAATTTTTGAGACTTTGAATCAACCTTTCTGTAAAGTTCAGTTGGTTCTGCTTCCCGGAATGCCATTTGTTTATATAAACACAAGTTATCAAGGTATGTGTTCTGTGAATGCTGTAAGCCAGAATGGTGCTGCAGACATATCCCATGAGAGACTTTCTGGACACTGTTTGTATATTTGGAGAAAAATCTTGATGGGAGATATATCTGAGGATTTTGCCTTGCAGAAGCATTATTTTTACCTAATGGTTTTATCTTAGCTGTAAAAATGTTTTGTGGGTCTCCTACCATTTCTTTCCTGTCAGTGTTTACCATCTGAGGTTCAAGAGAAGCATGAACATTATGAACAAGAAGTTTTAAAAATGTACCACAATATCTCAGCGGGATTTTCTAAATACCCAAGCCCCATCAGTTTGATCTTTCTGCTTCTCCTTTTGTGGCATTAAATATATTACAAATCTTCTGCCTGCTGTACCTTTGAGGGAAAAGTTCCAACAGGCACTTAGCTTAGTTGATTGGTGCAGATCCACCCACAGAATGGTGCTGCAAATTATCTTCAGGCCTTGTAAATGACACCATCACATTACTATATTTCCTAATGTTATCAATGGATTCTTTTTCTTGCAAACCACAAGCTGTTATTTATGTTAGCCTGCATGCCGGCCTTTAGTAGCTTAGGATCTAGAGATGTATGGTGTTATTGATGTCAGGAGTGTTAACTTGTATTTCTTACATATGGTCAGTACCTATAGTGTGTCAAAGTTTAATTTCCTATGTTGAACTTAAGCAGTAATCTTTGGAGCTGTAGTTACCCGCGAGAAGGGTAGCTGCAAGATTTTAGCAAAGTTGTTAACCTATTCAGAAAGGTTTCTTTAAAATGCTTGTGTGTGTTCCGAAGCATGTATTCATTCCACACAGCTTTGAATACAGATGCATTCGATTTCATTTGTAAATCAAGTCTGAAATGTTTCGTCTTTGAACATATGACCACTTTTTCCAATGTACTCTAACTAGCTCAGCTAGAAATTTGCTAGCTCTGCTGTGTGATGAGGATATGACTGAGTTAAGTTCAGGAACAAGCAATCATATCAACATATTTCATATTGTTAAAAGAATTCTGTGTGTTTTGGAAAGGCCAGTCAAGTTACTGAAAAACTTTAAATGTGTTGACCGTGCTTGAAACTTATTTCCTTTTTAGTGCCTCTGTTTGCTACTGTATATGCATTGCATAAATGTCTTCCACAGATTCTGAGTTCCTGCGGTGTAGCCTCGCCTTGATATGCATATGTATATGTTGTAAATATTTATTTATTCATGAGCTTGGCTATTGATGGTGGTGTGCTTTCAGTGAGTTGGAAAATTCTGTTTTTTTTTTTCTTGGCTTGTTATGCAGTCTTTTAAAACACATTTTTACAATTTGTTCAACATTATTTCCCTTTTCACAAAGTAAGGGTCTTCATTTATCATTTTGAAAGACACCTTGCAGAGGTGTTCTACATATGAGGTGGGATGGGGGAGAATGAGTCATGTTAAATTAAGCACTGTGGCCAGAGGCCAAGCATCAACATTGGAAAGACAACGTTTTAAAGGTTACTTTAACTACTCTTTTTTGGTTTGCTTCATATCAATACCGGCTCAAGTGTACCTGCTTACAAAACAATCTTTAAAACAGATACTCTATTTCTAAAAATCCTGGAAAAGATACCAATAGCAAACAACAAAGTTTTCTTCTAAATTGTTATTTTTTTTGCGCTCACATTGCCTATGTGCATTTGTCTTAATCTGACTGAACCTCCATACGGCAGCCTGCCCACACTGACGATTTCCATTTTTGTAGTATTAACAGGAACTACCGTTGAGACAGAAACAGTTATCGGGGCAGACGTGGGTAGTGGCAGCTTCCTAGACCAGTGTATACGTGTGGCCTGTGAGGAGTGACACGAGCAGCACATAGCCAGGAGCACCAAACAGATGACAGGAAACTGACTTGTCAGAACATTTGGGGAAAATGCAGATTATTGTTGGCTATCAAGGGATTTTTAAGCTCATCAATGAACATGACTCCCAAATATAGGTTAGTAGGCCAGCAAGTTTTCCCTCGGGCAGATGCTCTTCTATTTAATCACAATATATGAACACCTTAAGGGAAAGCACGTGTCCCATCTGATTAATGTAGAGCATGACATAAGTGATCATAAGAGTTTGCATTTATGGTAAACTAACCAGAAATCTTAACTACATTGCTGACATTATCTTCGTTACAATTACAGAAGCTAATTATTTTATGTTCAATTACCCTCACCATGAAAGAGTCTAAAAGGTGTAAAACAGCTCCATTCACATGAGCATAACTCTACAGAAAAGTTTGCAATGCAGATGGTCAATGTAAGTAACAAAAAGGAAATTATATATAAATATCTAATATACATATTTACCTATAATATACATATGTATTATAGCGTTCACCCTTGAATTACACAGGTTTGAAATGTGTAGATTCACTCATATGTGAACTTCTGCCTCTGCCTCCCCTGAGATAGCAAGACCGACCTCTCCTCTTCTTCCTTAATCTACTTAATGTGAAGACATGAGGATAAAGATTTTATAATGCTCAACTTTCACTTAAGGAACAGTAGATGTATTTTCTCTTCCTTAGGATTTTCTTAATGACATTTTCTTTTCCCTAGCTTACTTTATTGTAAAATACAGTATATAACATATGTAACATACAAGACCTGTGTCAATCAACACTTTCTGTTATTGGTAATGCTTCCAGTCAACAGTAGTTTATTAGTGGTTAAGTTTTGGGGAAGTCAAAAGTTATATGCAGATTTTTGACTTGCACAGGGGTCAGTGTCTCTAACCTCTGTGTTATTCAATGGTCAATTGTATCTATTTCTGCTCCTGGAAATTATAATTTAAGCCAAATATTAATATTTGTAACTACTATTAAAGGTGCAAATGGGAGGTAAATAGGTATAAATAGCAAAATAGGTCTAGAAGATGTAAGTGGGTAAGGCTGGACTGAGAGGTGATCATCAAAATGTTGACCCCTTGGTTCAACACAAACATTGACTAGTCTGAGCAGCCACTGATCAGACTAAGACGGGGAATTAGACCTGACTGTTGTCCAGGTCCTACTCATTCCAGCACCTGAACTTGACTCCATTTAAGCCTCCTGGAAGAGTCTATTGAGTTCATTCAATCATCTCAGTTATGACATGAGAGTTAAACTATTGACAATGAAGTATGAAATGATCAAAACTTTTAATAATTCAGAAAATTATTTCACACAACACCCATACTTGCTTTCTGTAATAAATTATAGCAGCCAGTTATCTAATATATATCTTTGCTAAGCAAAGAAAGCCTCTCTGGCAGTTACCTTCTCTCTCTTTAGGAAGGATTAAATTATCAGCACATTCTACAGTATTGCAACATTTTGATTCATGGTGCATTGAAGCACTGACCTAGGAATATTTAGAGTGGCAATTTTAGTTTTAATCTGTTATCTGCATGGTCCCATCTAATATATGGATAATTATTTGAGAATTTGTTGGAGCTTGTAGAAGTTTTTTTTACCTTAAAAGTTGAGAAAAAATTATTAAATATTTGATGGTGTCTACTGCATATAATAAGCCCATTATTATATTTCTTCTGGTGTTTCCCCTAGTTATATGAACTAATAAAAAATGTACTGCTTCATACAACCCAGTGTCTCACATTCCTTGCTATTGGGTAAGAAATCAATATTTTGATTAATAAAATTTGAACACGATGATTTACTCTTTCATAAACAATGAAATAACTTAATATTGGGGGAACTAGCCCCCAATATTTCAATGTAGGTTCTTTCTAATTTCCCTAAGTGTCGGCCAGTCTGAGAAATAAAGAGAAAGGGTACAAAGAGAGGAATTTTACAGCTGGTCCTCTGGGAGTGACATCACATACCAGTAGGTCTGTGATGCCCTTGAGCTGCAAAACCAGCAAGTTTTTATTTGGGATTTTAAATGGGGAGGGGGTATATGAATAGGGAGTAGATCACATGCTTCTGAGGAAACAGGACCAGAACAAAATCAGAAATTCCTGATAAGGGTCTGTGTTCAGTGGTGCACATATTGTATCGATAAACATCTTAACAGAAAACAGGGTTCGAGAGCAGAGTACCGGTCTGACCTCAAATTTACCAGGGCTGGTGTTTCCCAATCCTAGTAAGCCTGAGGGTATTGCAGGAGACCAGTGCATATCTCAGTTCTTATCTCAACCACATAAGACAGACACTTCCAGAGCGGCCATTTATAGACTTCCCCCCAGGAATGCAATTCTTTTCCAAGGGTCTTAATATTTAATATTCCTTGCTAGGAGAAGAATTTAGCAATATCTCTCCTACTTGCACGTCCATTTATAGGCTCTCTGCAAGAAGAAAAATATGTCTCTATTCTGCCGGACCCCACAGGCAGTCAGACCTTATGGTTGTCTTCCTTTGTTCCCTGAAAATTGATGTTATTCTGTTCTTTTTCAAGGTGCACTGATTTCATATTGTTCAAACACACATGTTTTACAACCAATTTGTACAATAGTGGTCCTGAGGTGCTGACATTCTCAGCTCACAAAGATAACAGGATTAAGAGATTAAAGTAAAGACAGGCATAAGAAATTATAAGAGGCCAGGCGCAGTGGCTCAAGCCGGTAATCCCAGCACTTTGGGAGGCTGAGACGGGCGGATCACGAGGTCAGACGTTCGAGACCATCCTGGCTAACATGGTGAAACCCCGTCTCTACTAAAAAAAAAAATACAAAAAGCTAGCCAGGTGAGGTGGCTGGCGCCTGTAGTCCCAGCTACTCGGGAGGCTGAGGCAGGAGAATGGCGTAAACCCAGGAGGCGGAGCTTGCAGTGAGCTGAGATCCGGCCACTGCACTTCAGCCCAGGTGACAGAGCGAGACTCCGTCTCAAAAGAAAAAAAAAGAAAGAAATTATAGGAGTATTATTTGGGAACTGATAAATGTCCATGAGATCTTCACAATTTATGTTCAGAGACTGAAGACAGGCATAAGAAATAATAAAAGTATTTATTTTGGGAACTGATAAAGGTCCATATTAAAATGAAATCTTCACAAGTTATGTTCCTCAGCTGCAGCACCAGTCAGTCCCTCTGTTTGGGGTCCCTGACTTCCTGCAACAACTTAAGACTTTCTGGTTTCGGGAAACATGGGTAGATCACTTTATGTTTTTCTTGAAATGACCTCAACTACTATACTAGTTCTAGCTTCCAGATAAAATGCTCCTAATCTGCACACTTAAAATTATATTTCATCTTCTAAAGGATTATGACACTTTACATAGATAAGAAGACATTTGTCAGTTTTTATAGTGCTTAATTGTTATGTGTGTCTGTGTCTTGTTAACCACTTTGTAATTTCAAGAGAAATTTTGTCTTTGATTAATCTTTATTAACACGCAGTCTTGTACTTAACAGATGCACAATAAATATTTGATGAATGGACAAAGTATGTGGAAAAATAGACTGGTTATACAATATTCTGACTTTAAGTGTTAATTACACATTTCTTACTTTTAGCCAATGTGATGAATCTCACCTTTAATGCTGGGAAATCATTTTTATCACAAGGCTTTTACTATATCATTTAAATGTCAGTTTTAGTTGTAGAAAAATATGAAGGTATTTTATAGTAGTCAAGAAATTTGGAAAACTCTGTCAGACTCATGTAGGAAGTAGTGCAGTAGAAAAAAAGAAAGCAACACTGTTGTTCAAAAGTAATTTATAATGTGAGATTGGGAATCTGGAAACTGAACTGTATGAATATTCATGCAAAATGTAGAGTGTTCTTTGTACTGTGTATAATCATTACTTCTGAGTTTCATTTGTTTAAATAATTTAATCTCCATCTGTATGCAATAAATAGATTTAATACTTTATCTTTCTTACAACTGAAGAGTAAATTTCAAAACCGGGTCTGAAATGCATATGTTTTTTCTATATGTTCAAAAGATTATTAGAATTTTTTTTAGATGTAGTAATTGAAGAATGTGCTTAGCTACTATACTAAGATCTGTTGTAAAACTTACTCATGTTGTTTCATATTATTTGGAAAATTGCATTTAATAAATTCAGGAAAATTCTATATATATAAGATTTTGATAATGAAAAAAATGGTGCTTGAGAATAATAGATTTGTCTTAGTTACAGAAAGTATGTCCTGAATATTTTTTATCCATAGTCAGTTTTGTTAAACTTCTATTCAAATTCACTTTTTAAACTTTGAACATCAAAATTTCATTTTAATTATTTATTTGTCATTAATGTATGCTTGTTCCCTTGCCCTTGTGATTAAAATAACCTGAGATTTCATGTTATTTACCTAAAATATAATTTTTAATTTAATGACAAATAGGGAAAAATTGGAAAGAGTTTTGCTGTATTCTTCATATTAGAAAAGTAGGTATATTAAAGTAGGTATATTCAAAAAGCTCTTGGAATTTTACTTACAAATAGACTAAGCACTCTTATCAAAAGTGAGGAAAACTACTGTCTAGGTAGCAGACAGTTGCACCACCATGAAGAAAATGATGTTGGGAAGCGTAAATTCTTTGTAACGTCAGACTATGCCTGGGAAAAGTGTGGTTTGAAAAACATATTAATTCATTACACCCTTATCAAGTATGTGTACAAATTCTTGTGTGTATATATCTATCAGCCCCCACCCTCTCCTCCCGTTTCCAAATTACACACATGCATATACACATATTTGCAAATATATACACACATTTGTTTAAAAACTTTAAAGGGAAATAGAGATGCTTGGAGGGGTTATTTAGTTTTAAAAACTGAGATAAATTGACAGTAATGAAACGCCTTGGATATATTAGTGTTGGGGTTCATGAATGCATAGTTAAGAGTCAGCACTTCCATTGCAAGGTACATTTTCAAAGGGTTTACCACTTAGCTATAAAATTTTTGCTTCAGGGTGGATCATGGCTAACATTAGGTCTTAGTTCCAGAGCAATTTCATTTTTTTTAGTTTTTTTTTTTTTTTGAGATGAAGTCTGGCTGTGTCGCCCAGGCTGGAGTGAGCGGCGCCATCTTGGCTCCCTGCAAGCTCCGCCCCCCGGGTTCCCGCCATTCTCCTGCCTCCGCCTCCCGAGGAGCTGGGACCACAGGCGCCACCACCGCGCCTGGCTAGTTTTTTGTATTTTTTAGTAGAGACGGGGTTTCACTGTGGTCTCGATCTCCTGACCTTGTGATCCGCCTGCCTCGGCCTCCCAAAGTGCTGGGATTACAGGCGTGAGCCACCGCGCCTGGCTCATTTTTTTAGTTTTCAAATTCAACCTTCAAAGTTAGTTGAATGTTAAAAAATGGGGAAAAATAAAGTTTAGTTATTTTCACAGTCTTTGTTACTTGAGTTAAAATTTCAAAAAAAGAAATTCGAAAAGTGATGAGAGTTGGTAGTAAGGTCTGTTTGCCCAAGTCAACTGAAGATTATGTGAATCAGATAATGCCCTTGATCAATCAAGACTGGGGACATTTTAGCTGTTAAGGATTTTAGTTTCATTAAGAAACCAAGGTCACCCAAACAAGAGATAATACTTGTAAAAGGGAAAGAAAATAAACGTATTACATCTAAAGGCCATTACATTTTCAGAGACCAGGGAATTCATCAGGGCTTATGGCCCCGTGAAAAGTTATCTTTTAGTCATTCAGTCTCATCAGTCCTGAGGATCACCTTTGTCCAAAACTAGAATTTAACAAATGAAAACAAAGGATCACAATCCCAGACTTATAAAAATAAAATCAAAGTTCCAAAGTCTTTTATTGATGTCTTAAGAATGATATGCAGCTTCACCCACAAAAGGGATTTCTTGACTCACTCCACACTGGGTTTTTGAAATCCATTGATAAAGTAAGTGCTCAAAGCTTGCTCTGTTGAAGACACTTGAAAAACTATTATATATACAGGGTTCTACCCTCTACAAACTTATAGTTTATATAGTTTATAATTCTTAAGCCTTTGCTTTTCTTTCTTGGGAAGGAAGATTCCTTTCCCTTTAGCTGGTATTTTCAACTAAGTGACTATGATGTTGAAAACAAAATTATACTAAACTTAAATGGCACTTAGTCCTATTTTGGGGGGAAAAAAGCATCCAAATAATATTCTGAGGATATCTTAAGGTTGATTTCAAACCAAAATCTCAATTTATGGTAATATTGACTTAAGCTCCAGCATTGAACCTGTTCTTCCAATTACTTGTTAACTTCTGGATGATTCATGCTGATTTTTGTTTGTTTATTTATTTTGTTTTTCCCATTTGTGCTTTTTTTTTTTAAATGAGAGAATGGCTTTCAAAGTACAAAGTTATTTCTATTCTTGTTTTTGTGATATCTGTAAGTATATTTAGCTATTGAATATAGGTTATAATTTAGCTTAACGTAGAAATTCAAGTAATCTATGTAGAAATTTTGGTGTGTGGCACGGTGATATGGTCTAGGAAATACTCTATATCCCAGGACTAGAGGGGGAAAACATCTGTATTTGATGCACAGAGGGAAAGTTCTTGTGAACCATTTCTTTTTAGGCAGGATATGGTTTATACCTAACAGATTTAGTTTGAAATCTAGTCCAATTTGCTGTTTAAAAAAAATCTACACATCAAATTAAGCCTATCATATTTGCTTCAGATTTCATTTTGTAATGAAATTCTTTTATAGAATTAAGTAGGATATTGTCCAATTCGCTATTATGCATAAACAACAATAAAAACTTTATATACCTTTAGCAATGATATTTATTTGAATGACTTTTTGAATTCCATTTCTGTACAGAATACTAAATTAATATGCCTATATTATATAGAGAAAATATTTTCCTGATATTATTATTCAGAAAAATTAAAAATACCTGATAAGTTTGTTCAGTATTGTCAATTTACAGCTCTTCGTATTTTGCTGGGATGAGGTATAGAAATTCATTCCTTCTGTCAATGTATGAAGAGTTCACCACATCAGCTATTAGGGCAGACCCTACATATGCTCCATAAAATCCCTTCATATCAATGTCAAAAACTCTGTCATGAAAAATGTGGTTATCAAGCTGGGCAAAGTCCAACATTATGTTCTGGAGACAGGGGCATTCTGTGAAATCTCTAATGTAATAGTTGGCAGCTAATAAAGAATTTATTTTAGGGCAATCAGAAATGTAACAGAAGTGCCTTCTACAATCCATAGAGGCCTAAGAATTGCTCCTGGCTAACAAGTACAGATTTCATTTATCTAACATAATGTTCCATTCCTATTTAGGGATTTCATGGACCAGTGTGGAGAAACATACAGGGATTTAGGGTTGAGGCTGTTGATTGCCAAGTGTAATGAGTAGGACTTAATGCGCTGTTAGACCAAGATCTTTACTGATTGCATATTTCCATTGGAGGCTCCTAAAGATGTTATGAAGGTAATTTGTACACTCAACATGGAACAACATAGATATACTGTACTATTAACAAAATATTTTTAGTCTATCTACTATAGCCATGGACTTATGTAGTCTGGTAGAAAATCTAAAAGATATACATGCATTCATTCAATAAATATTTATTGAATGCTCCTAAGAGAAACATAATATAAGTGATCAGAGAAGACAAGAATAAAAATACATTTAGAAAAATATATTGTACAATACATGACCTGTAAATTATTCATCTCCAGTTCCTAGGCTCTAAATAGGTAAATATACAAGGAAAATATATTTCAAACAATGATAACTGCAAATGAGCACAGGGAGGTAGAGAACTATACACTAGGCCAGGCGCAGTGGCTCACGCCTGTAATCCCAGACTTTGGGAGGCCGAGGCAGGCGGATCACGAGGTCAAGAGATCGAGACTATTCTGGCCAACATGGTGAAACCCTGTATCTCCTAAAAATACAAAAATTAGCTGGGCATGGTGGCATGCTGCTACTCAGGAGGCTGAGGCAGAAGAATCGCTTGAACCCAGGAGGCGGAGGTTGCAGTAAGCCAAGATCATGCCACTGCACTCCAGTCTGGCAACAGAGCAAGGCTCTATCTAAAAAAAAAAAACAAAAACTAAAAAGAAGCCATATGCTATATGTATCAACCCCATTGATTTTATGAAAGTAACAACTTGACTAATGTTACATGGTAGTCCACATCCAACCAGCCAGGCATCCAACCCAGGTAAACTGTGCTACATTTAGGGGACAGTCAAGTAACCCACCCTCATTCCAATGGACAGTGTGTTGAGAATTAGTGGAAAATAACAACAGAATCAGTTAAGTATAGCCGTAAGAAGCAGGAAGATACAACTAGAATTTATAGAACTGAAATAAAAGGCCGTTGTAAGACTTGGCAGGACAAGTCAGATGACGACTGCAATGTTTAGGGAACAATTCTGTGTGCCAGTTACCTGGCTGATGATCTTTCTTACCCATCACACTGGAGTACTTCTCCCTCATTACATTTGCAAGATTTACTTTTTGATGTCTTAAAAACAAAGGCAATCACACACAATCATGTGCTAGAATAAGGGTCCAAGTTGTAGGGATTGTCCTATTGTCTTAGCGTGAAAAGTTTCATCTATGATGTCACTGTTACTGAAAACTTTTCCTGAAACTATTTACTTGCCTTATATAAAATATCTTGTGCAAATCATCCTCTGAAGTGGTTTATTTGAAATGATTTATACTTCTTCAGTATATATATACACAGACATTATATACTGTAAATTTAACTAAATTAGTATATAAATCTATCCTGTATACAAGTAGTTCATCTTTTATAATTGCTGCATTTCACTGAGTGTATACAAATTATATTGTTTGCTTCATTTATCAGTTATATGTTGTCAGTTATCATTTTTACAGAAGTTTCATAGAGATAGAAATGTGAAACTTGGAGCCTCAAATATATGTTCTAAAAAGAGTTCTTCATATCATAATTAAATTATTGGATGACCCGTAAGATTTACTGTTATAATTTTAAATGCCTTATGTATACATGAAAGTATGATTTTATTCATCTGTTTGAAGAATCCTAGGCGAGTGGATGGGTACACTATTTAAGTAATTTGAAAGTGATACCATGTTTTCCCAAAGCACAGATTTTAACTTATAATAATTAATTTTAAAACGTTACTGGAAGTCAGTTTTACTTATAACTTTGATTCACTTTCAATTAGATTTGAACAGACTCTTAGGAACTAAATGAGCACAAAGTACACCAAGAAGATGCATTCTTATATATTGTGTTAATAGTTTACATTTTTACAATTTTGATTACAGCAACCTTCTTATATATATCTTGCAGATACATTTAAAGGCAATTAAAATAACTTTATGGGGTAGCAGCTCACGTTTGCTAAACTTACTTGAAATATCGCCAAGAAATAACAGAGACACTGAATTTCTGCTGACATCTCTGCCATTTATTAGTTGTATACTCTGAGGCGAGTTATCTGACTTCTGTGATCCTCACATTCTCACAGTGTTATTTCATGTGGCACAAATAAGGTCATAGATGTAAATTAACTAGCAATGGTCTTTCAGTAAATATTTTCTTCAGGAAAAACTATACTCAAATCTTTTACTTATTGTTAGTATTACACACACACACACACACACACACACACACACACACACACACACCCCTAAAAGCTAATTGCTGGGATTCATGGAGCATGTCTTGTGTGCCAGCATTGTGTTAAATACTTTCCAAGTATAATCTTATTTCATCCTATGTCTCTATATTAAGCACTACTTTTCTCTTTCTTAAAACTCAAATAGCCAAACTGGAATTTTTTTCTCCTCATTTGAATTCATCAATCTGTATTTTAGGCTCATTAAAGATGTAAAAATGTTAGATGCATACTATTATTTTTTATTTTTAGCCAAATAAAATGCAATCACTATTCATTACCTCAATAAATTAAGTACTAATATCACATCTGGTTTAAAATAAAGACAAATGAGTCTACAATTAAGAGGTATTTGGGGAATATTGATGGTGTAGAAAAAACAAACACTCTATTTTAAGAAATCCAACAAGATAGGCTTAGGTAGCATGGAGAGTATCATTTCCAGATCACATACATAAAATTGGAGTATTCACAAGGGCAAACTTGGAATTGAATGAGCCAGGTCCAAAACCAGATGGCAAGAAAAAGTTTCAAGCTGTTCCATTTGGAAATTGATTTTTAGATTTCCACGTGGCGCACTGCATTATAAGTTCAAATTAATTTTAAACTTTTAATTTTTCATATGTATCTTCATGACTCCAGCACATGCTTCCCTGTCTGTCTTGCTGCCAGTCGATCTAAAATGGATACCAAAGCGCTTTTCACTCTACATTAAATACACACAGAATAGCACTTAACAGTGTGCATTTTGAACCCCTCTCAATAAAAGTTTTAAGAGATAAGAAGCTTTTTCTGTCTCAGGGTCACCAGTATTCTGAATAATACATAAACACTGAGAAATGCTAGAGGTTCTACTGAGGATCGTGACATATCTTCAATACAATGGTCTATCATTACCACAGCTGACAAGCCTCACACCACACTACACGAAATGTTCAGTAGTACTGTCTTTTCTTTCTTCTCCTTATCATAACACTATTTAAAGGAAGAAATTATAGGATGAAATGGGGTTACTCATGGGAGTACTTTGATGTGTCAAAAGTAAAACACTGAAAAAGAAAAAAGGTCACTTTTCTAGCTTCAGACACCTCAAGGGCTGAATGAAATGCTTTGAGCCGTAATACATGGTGCTCTTCTTCAGCCGCCGCGGTGTGTTCTTTCCCAGCCACTGTGGTGGCTTGTGTACACCTTAAGTAGACAACAAAATTCACTGTTTAAAAAAAAAAGTACAGCTACTGATTTAGGGTAGTTTCTAAAGGTCACTGTAAATGAGTATGTTTGGAAAAGCTGATAGGGCAGAAAACAGGACGGGGATTTTTTCCTCTCATTTAACAAGTTAGCAATTTCTTCAATCCGTTAAATTACCTGATAGTACGTTTGCTATGGGTTGATTATTTTAACCAGAGAGCTTTAAGTAATCTGTGCTGTGTGTAGATTCAAAACATGTTTAAGATCCACGTGAGTCTAATTTTGAAAAGTACATGAAAACAGAAATCTTTGATTGAATGGGTAAAATAAAATTTTCTTGAAATCACGAGTCCTTTCTTCCTCAATAATTCTGGAGTTAATTATCAAAAAACTTCTTTGGAAAAAAAAAAAGGACTTTACTAAATGCAATTTTTCTGTTACCTGATATAATCTGAGAATGTGATTTTCTAATAAATGAAGTTGACTGTTAATAGTAATATTAAAAACAGATCAGTCTCTTTTGGGAGGCCGAGGCGGGCGGATCACGAGGTCAGGAGATGGAGACCATCCTGGCTAACACGGTGAAACCCCGTCTCTACCAAAAATACAAAAATGAGCCGAGCGTGGTGGCGGCGCCTGTGGTCCCAGCTCCTCCGGAGGCGGAGGCAGGAGAATGGCGGGAACCCGGGGGGCGAAGCTTGCAGGGAGCCAAGATGGCGCCGCTCACTCCAGCCTGGGGGATAGGGCGAGACTCCGTCTCCCTTACAAAAAAACAAAAACAAAAAAGATCAGTCTCAAATAAAAGCCTAACTTAAAATATTTTTAAGTGCAACATTTTATTTAACACTACAATGTAAATACTCTGCTATATTTCCATATTTTATAATATCACAGTGGCTGGGAGTCTTCATTATGAATATCAACTTTTATGGTATCAAAGCAAAAAGAGTCAGTTAGCAGAAGTTCACAATTATTGTACAGTAGATTAAACTAAGTTTACTGTAGGATGCATTTGTATATATGGAAATTAGCTAATAGAAGATAAACAAGTTGATAAAAGGAACTCTGATTATAACATTATTCCTCAATACTTCCCTTAGTTTAATTTTATAAATAATTTAAAAATTACCTTCCCAATGTTTGGGAATGTCAGGATCAGACCATACTTGTAAACATTCTTGTAAACATACTTGTAAAACGTCAGGTATCAGACCATACTTGTAAACAGGTATCAGACCATACTTGTAAACAATTGGTTGTAGCCTGGATTATGAATATATTTGTTTGCATTTTAATCAGTTTATAAGCCAAAGCAGGTGATGTTGAATAAATTCCTCCCTTGATTTTTTATTAATGCTACTTGAGATACAGAGACAGTATAAAAAATAAGAATAAAAAGCCAAATTAAAAAAACCCGTTTTCATATTGTTACTAGTCGACTATTCCCTGTGAACTAATTTGACAGTAAAAACACCTGGAAGGGCATTGGGAATAAAACATACCTGTTCCTTGTACAAAAAGGAATGACATAAGCTTGAATAACTATAATAACAAAAGTTAGGTGGATTGAAGTTATCATTGATCAGAGAATTATTCAAGATTCCGTTATTCTGAGCCTGACAGTATTGTAGAAAATACATTTCTCCCTTGAGAAATGAACCTTATATCTTTAAAAATGGTATCAGGAACACTAGACACCTAAGAAAAAAACATGTTGAAAAGTATGAATACATTATTTTGATCATTAATTTTTGATGATGCTAAATATTTTATTCTGCATGTTTTGGAGACTTTTGGTCTTAGAAGATAGCTGTTTATCAGTTTGAGTAATTATCACAGCGTGTTGGCAGAGGTTAGACCCTAAGTAAGCTTAAGGCTTAATTTAGCTTTCACTTAAAAAATGGCACATGATCAATGTAGAAACATTGGAAATAAGAGAAAAATTTAAAGAGAATGAAAATTACTACAACTCTCTTTGTAAGAATAGTCACTTTACTTCTACACTCTAAGAATGTTCACTTCAACCCTGCCCAGTAATTTTCTTGATGTTCGCATGCATGTAGATAGATAGGCAGATAAATGGATGAGTGTGTATGTGCATATATATACACACACATACTAGTAAATAGATAGATACGTACCATGTACATACTAGTAAATATACATATGTTGCATAATGCGTATATTACATACATATATGTATATTACATTGCATAATGCATATACCTAATGAAAACTTTATTCATATGCAGAATTATTATGTTACATACATAATTTTGTATCTTTTCTTTTACTCACCTTTAGATTATATACAATGTTATGAATATCTTTGAGTAGAAATCTGATTATTCCTTTGGCAGAGTTTCTAGAATAACTGTTGTCTCAAAAGATATAATCATTTTAAGGCTTTTGATTCATAATGCCCAAGGAGCATTTCATAAAAGAGCATCAGTTTATTTGCCAACGTGAATTGAGTTTAAATGACTAATGTGCTTTCAATAGTTTAGAAAAGTATCTATTTTCTCAATTTGATATATAGTATAAGCTGATTTAAATTTAAATTTATTTTATTAATAATATATCTAAATTGGTAATATACATGTATATTTGTTCATTAGCTATGCATGGCTTATATGTTATGAATTTCCTTTCAATTTAATATTTGATATACATTTTAAAATAAATTTTTGTTATAATTTCAAATATGTGAAGACATGCTTTCTTTTTTTTATTTTTTAATTTTTTTATTATACTTTAAGTTCTAGGGTACATGTGCATAACGTGCAGGTTTGTTACATATGTATACTTGTGCCATGTTGGTGTGCTG
>NW_012123820.1:10398074-10399414 GCF_000951035.1 Colobus angolensis palliatus | reverse complement strand
GTATCTCATTGTGGTTTTGATTTGCATTTCTCTGATGGCGAGTGATGATGAGCATTTTTTCATGTGTCTGTTGGCTGTATGAATGGAAGACATGCTTTCAAATTTGATAATGACAGAGTATTAAAAGCTAGCTAGAATGTTGGCCAGCAATGTCACAGTTCAATATCATAAAAAGTAAAAATTCATTAAAAAATTCTTGATTCTATTAACTAGTATTTAATAAGAATCTTTCATATATTAGAAGCAGATGATCACCAGACACTAATATGATTAAATCTAGCCTGCATAAATATAAACACTTTAATTTTGAATGGCTTAAATATCATTGGCATCATTTCACATTTTAAAAATTCTTATTTAAGCAGGCAACATGATGTGAATGTTAAGAAAAAGCAGGCAAATTCACATTTTGGCTCCATTCATATGATATGCAGATTTTGTGAGGAAGCAGTCTGGATGTCATGCTTTTTGAAATATTGGATTAAAGAACATATAGACAATGGTGAATAGAATGTTAGACTTTTCTTTAGAAGAATGTGAAAAAAAAAAGTTAAGACTGGATAATGGGGAAGAAGATCACTTTCTTCAGAATCATGTGGAAATAGGAAAAGGGGTAGTCTGACGCATCAATGAGAAAGTGAAAGGTTGCCCCAGATGGTTAAATGTGTGTTCCAAGGCGGAAAAAAGAAGAAACCGGAAAGAAAAGAAAGAAACCTTCACTAAATTAATTGATGCTTTAAGAAATCCCAGATTTCAGATCAATATATAAAATAGTTCTATAATGACTACAAATCATTCAAAAGTGATATATCTATCTTGGGACCATAAATATTTATCGTCACTACAAGTTTGAGCAGAGTAGAATCTTCGTTATGATGAGAGATTATATATTTGCGTCCAACTCTCAGATTCTATATATATTTAAAATGAAAATAGAGTACTGCTGAATATATCATTAACCAATCTGAAGATACTCCCAAAAGTATTAATTGTGGTATCTAGCTAATTTGATAACAATTCCACATTATGTACTAGCAAAGATTTTTCAAGCATTTAAGAATTTCTCTCAGAATTTGTCCATTAATTTCCTAGTATAACATATATCATTTTATGTTTATAAAATGTGTTATTAGTTAGGAAGCCGAGGCGGGCGGATCACGAGGTCAGGAGATCGAGACCCTCCTGGCTAACACGGTGAAACCTCGTCTCTAATAAAAATGCAAAAAATTAGCTGGGCGAGGTGGCGGCGCCTGTGGTGCCAGCTCCTGGGGAGGCTGAGGCAGGAGAATGGCGGGAACCCGGGGGGGCGGGGCTTGCAGTGAGCCAAGATGGCGCCCTTT
>NW_012123820.1:10385986-10397228 GCF_000951035.1 Colobus angolensis palliatus | reverse complement strand
TGACCTCAAGTCATCCGCCTGCCTGGGCCTCTCGAAGTGCTGGGATAACAGGCGTGAGCCACGGCATCCGCCCTCAGAATCTTGTACAGCAACCAATATACTTACAATTCCCCTTCGCTGGGGAATAAGTGGTTGTAAGTTAGTTATCTTCACCTGTCCACTTGGCTGTCTGACCTGATGCAGGAACAGTTCAGAGTCAGAGGATAATTCTGCTTTGCATTTTGGCACGCTCAGCGAGAATATGCAAGGACTCAGATCCATGTTGGACTGTTTTCTAAAAAATAATAGAAACTTTTAACACAAATTTTAAAGTAGTTTTCTTCAAGTTAAACATTTATTCCAAAGTCGGAGGAAAGACCCACATTGCAGCCATTCTTTCAGAATTCTCTTCAAAGGCCCTTTTATTTGCTTTTTCTGGAATCAGTGATGCATTTCTTAAAGAAGCCTTGGTACTTAGTCTTCTTTGAACTTCACAAGCATTTTCAAAGGTTAGGCAAGAGAAGCTGGTTTTCAGGAATTCGATTCATGATGTAAAATGTGTGATATATCTGAATACTGGAGTGCAAAACCATAGTACTTAAATTAAATATTTGTGTGAACATTTTACTGTATCTGTGTGGGTTTTCAAAGGCCATAATTGAAAGGTGATTATAAAATAACACCCAAGTATTATACATGAGGCACCATGAGGTAGAAACCAAATAAAGTAGGTTTTCTATATACTCAAGAACCTTTCAGTCTAAAAAAGAACATAAAGTAAAACAAAATTATGCAGATTAGCAGGAGAGACAGAGATACACCCAATTAATTGCAGGGATTAAACTAAACTCATAACTAATCAAAGTGGCAGAAGGATTAAATGGTATTCTTTAATTTCAGAAGCCTAGTCTACATTGTGATATTTTTGGAAATAAGTCTTTTTTGTACCACTAAATAGCATTTTTGATAGTGTAATTATTATGCCTGCATGAGTATTAGAGCTTTCAAATACACTATTTTTGTTTTTGCTCATCTTGCAGTGTTATATGAGAATGTCATAATACTTAGTTTTATAACAGAAACGTGAGTGGTAAGGAATTTTCCCCCCATTCTGCTTCAGCAGAAACATGTTTTATATGGACATTTTAAAGTTTTAGAATCTAAATATAATCCTCATTCTTATAAAATTGGTTGAAAAATAAAATAAAAGATCATCATTAAGAGCAATTTGTGCAAGAAACTAAGGTTTGAATTTCAATGGCCCATCCTCATATAAATTCTATTTTGGATTACTAGGTCTCATCGATTTGTTGTGATATTACATATAAATGAAAATACCAAATGTCTTTTGCTTTGTCAGTGAAAAAGTAGTTTGGGCTTAACAAATGGTCCAGTGATGTCTATTTGGAAGCTTCATGACATATTAAAGCAGTTGATGAGGTACAATTTGTTGTGGGGTCACATCTGATTGATGGTTTACTATCTACCACAGCCTCATCTGCTGTGGTATTCCCATAATAAATGTTCATCACTAGACAGTGCTAAATGTGCTCTATCTAAATCATTCGTTACTTATAACAAGTTTTAGTATGTATATGAATCAAATGTTGTTTATATTTGCCTTCAACAGGATTTATCATTTTGAAGCTTTTCTACCACTTCAAATGGAATAACTAAGATACAGATTTTTAGTAAGTGTTTTGAGCCCATGGCGGTAATGTACCAAGAATTCAGTAACAAAGTACATATTAAGCAAGTTTTCTAAGACCAAAGTTAAAATGGAGTTTCGTAACATTTTTTCTATTTCTAAATCTAAACAGTTGTATATTTTTATAGTATAGGGTGTTAGCAAAATCATTAAAATAAAGAGCAATTTTAAGATATTTAGCATTCATAAATATCACATGAGGCACACCTTGCTTCCAGCAATTAGGAATAACTTACTTTTTACATATAATAATTGCAGTTTATACTCTGAAACTGCCTTTTAATTACAAGCTTCTTTTTTTAACATGTAACCTGTGCTCACTCCCATTAAATCGAATCTTCATTCGTTTCATTTTCTTTCTCAGTGCCTTTCACTCTATTTGACTCTTATTTCCTTTATGCCTCTAGATTCCTCTGTTTGGGTTTAACTACATAATTTAACATTCTCAACCCATGGTCAATGTTCAGTGATATCCAGGCAACTTTGCAGCCTACATCACAGCTCCTTCTGAAATCCCAAATTTAGGAAAACATTAATATCTGTTATTGTTGTTCTATTTTAAGTAATATTTGAATTTTTTTTTTTTTTTTTGACATAATCTTGCTCTGTCACCCAGGCCTGGAGTGCACGATGTCACTCACTGCAACTTCCGCCACCCAGGTTCAAGCCATTCTCCTGTCTCAGCCTCCCAAGTAGCTGGGACTACAGGCGCCCACCACCACGCCCGCCTGGCTTTTGTATTTTTAGTAGAGACGGGGTTTCACTATATCGGTCAGGCTGGTCTCGAACTCCTGACCTCAGGTGATCCACCCAGTTCGGCCTCCCAAAGTGCTGGGATTACAGGCGTGAGCAGGTGTGCCTGGCCTAATATTTGGATTATTTAAACTAATAGAAGATTTGTTGTCATGTATGTGTTACCTGACCCAGGAAAACATTTGAGATTATATTAACAACTACAAAAATAAAAAATAGGAAACATAGGTTTTATATTTTGAATACATTTCCATTGTGAATGGCAAGGCTAGAAGTCACTTTTGTGTTTCCACGATTGGAGAAATTTTGAGACAAATGTTTCCTTTGTCCTGTATCAAAAGTTATGGGAAGAGGGATTATAGTTTCAGTTAGAAAAAGAGCCTGTGAATAATATTGTATAATACCAATTTGCTTTACATTTTCTTCAAGTTGTGTATATGAAGCAAGGTGTTTTAGGGCCAAATTTAGTACCCTTGTACATATGTTCGTGTATTTTCAGCAATTATATTTAAAGTGTCAATATAATTTAGTGAAAATTTTTTGTAATTTGACTAATGATGCAAAAGTTTGAGGGAACATTATGAAAACTTTTAAATGTGTTTTCCATCTTGCAGTTTCAAACCGATAGATTCAAGTTAATCATATGTTCCATTTAATCCCCCTGGGATTTATCTCTGCATAAAACCTAAGAAATATATTCTTAATTATCTTTCTTCATAGACAGTATAATCTTGATAGGTGAAAGGTGTTTACATGTTTCTGAAACCATTTCACATTAATTTGAACTTCGTATGGAAATCGAGAGGAAAATCTTTACCCTCTAGCAAAAGAGAGTAATTTAGTACTTTCCACCTCTGTGGCCACATAAAAATAGATTTTTTCCCTTGAAAATATATTTAGTGCATTCCAGATGATTCATCCATAATTAATGCAATAAAACTTTACACTGGATATCAAAGTAAGTTATGTAATAGAATAAAGTTATGAGCAGTGTAGGGAATTGTGTGTTGGTTTTTTGTTATATAACACAACAGTTTTTCACCTTCAGTGCACATTCAAATTACTTACAGGACTTGTTAAAACCAATTGATGAACCCCATTCCTAGCGGTTTTGATCCAGTAGGTCTGGGGTGAGACCCAAGAATTTGCTTCTGTAACAAGTTTGCAGGTAATGCTGTTGCTGCTGGCTCTGGAGCCACACCTTGAGAACTCCTAGTGTGTTTCAGTTGGTCTTCAGTGTCAGAAGAGTGTTGTTTAAAATCATGGCATTACCACATCACAGCCCTGTGACCTTGGATAGGTTATATAACCTCTCTAAAAGCAGTGCCTCGAAGTTTGTAAACTGGAAAAATCATGCTACCGGCCTGAGAAGGTTGTTGTGATAATTGAGATAATGTATATGAAATGCCTAAGACAGTGTCTAGTACATATTAGCTATGCAGTGATTCTTGACTCTCTTTCCCTTCTGCAAGTGTATGCAGTGTAAGTCATGATTCTCACTGAATAGATGAGCTGAGCAATATGTCTTGCATTTCCATTTGTCTAGCTCTCAGTAAATTAAGAAAAATACATAGTTATGTATGACATATTCAAGATAACCCTTGATGATCTAATACTCATCACATATTGCTCAACTTGTTGGAAATGTCTTAATAAAAAGATGTGGTTGCTGATCTTAAGGAGCCTCAATAATTGCTCTAAAGAATTGTTTATAAAAAGCATTCGACCAGAATGGCTTCTTTTGTTCTTCAGGTTTCAGTCTCTTCAGTTTCTCCCTCAAAAAGGAATTCTTCCCAATTAACCACTCAAGCTAAAGAAGCCTAGCGTCATCACCCACATCACCATTATTATTATTGCCTGAAAACTCGATTTTACATCAGTTATCTTGTTGAGTCATTTTTTATTGTTTTCTCACTAGTATTCATCTGTGAGAGAGAAAGCAGCTGGTCGTGCTTATTTATCACTGAATACCAGCACCCCCCGCCTCCAGAAATGCTTGGGATGTAGAAGTGGGTCAATGTATATTTGTTGAACAAATTAATGAATATGAGCGTATTTAGAGAAATCTGTTTGGATTTACAGGGGAGGAAGCATTTAAACCGGGCACCCAGTGGGAGAAAGACATCTCCAGTTGAAGAAAACACTAAATGTTAGGGCATTGAGAGGACAGTAGAATGCCCTTTTTTTCGTGATCTACAAGCAGCCTGGCTTTTTTTTTTTCCAGAGATTGAAAGGGAAGTGGGGGCAAGAGTCGTGTAGGCATAACAAGAAGAATGCATCCATCTGCACCCAATAGAGATTAATGGAAGAATTTTATCCTGTCAAGGAGAACAATCAGTGGGCATCTCAGTGTAGATATTTCTCCTAACTATAGGATCATTGAACTAACAGAATGTGTTAAATATAGCATTTAGACAACTCACGGATTCTAAAGATAGAGAAGTAGACCTGGTAATATTTTAGAACTATTAGAAAAATTAACAATTTAGTAAAAAGAGCTACCTGAGGAAAAGGCACACTATAATTTTAAAAGATTAATATTTCTAATTATGAAAATAATTTCTGATTATTACTCATTGGGATTTACTTTGGATATTTAATCTTGAACATCAACAGAAAAAATACTGTTGATACTTTGAATGCTTTCCTTCGTCTATTTTTCTCTGTGACTTTGCTTTTTTAAAAAACATTTGCAGAGACAGGGTCTTGAAATGTTGCCCAAGCTAGTCTCATACTCCTGGATTCAAGCGCTCTCAGCTCTGCCTCCAAAAGGGCTGGGATTACAGGCATCAGTCACCACATTCAACCTTTTTTTTTTCCGGAGACGGAGTCTCTCTGGTGCCCAGGCTGAAGTGCAGTGGCTCAATCTCCGCTCACTGCAACCTCCGCTTCCTGGGTTCAAGCGATCCTCCTGCTGCAGCATCCCAAGTAGCTGGGATTACAGGTGTGTGCCACCACGCCCGGCTAATTTTTGTGTTTTTAGTAGAGACGGGGTTTCACCATGTTGGCCAGGCTGGTTTTGAACTCCTGACCTCGAGTGATCTGCCCGCCTCGGCCTCCCAAAGTGCTGGGTTTACAGGCGTGAGCCACCACACCCGGCCTTCTGTGTATTTTTATATTTGAAATGATACAAAATTAATTTACATGCTGGTTTTCATTTTAACTGTAAAAAAGATATTCCCATCATCATCAAAGCCATAACTTTTAATGACTGCATACTGTTCCATTTTATGGGGACACTACAATTTACTTAAATAATTTTCTCTTGAATAATCAGATAGCTTACCATGCAAATATAGGTTATATTCAGATTGTTAGCTAGAAAATCACTTAATTGTGTGTAACCAAGACACTAAAAGCAGTGGCTTAAGTAAATAGATACCTATTTCTGTCATGAAAAAGACTGAACTAGCATTTGACTATATTCTTGAAGCTATCATAGGCTCCTTCTATGTTATTGATATACAGTGACCTAAAATCTTGTTTTCATTGACCTGGTTCCAAAATGGTCCATGATAACTCGAGATCATTGTATATAAGTAGCAAGAAGAAAAAAAAGGGAAAGAAAATCGCTTTGCTAATGGCTTACTGTAGAAATTATGCGTAATGGTTTCATTCATTTTCTGTAAGACTTAGTCATGCTACTCTAGTAAGGGAAGTAGGGAAATGTGGCTTCCTTTTGAGGTGCTACTGTGCCCAGCTAAATGTTATCACTATAAAGGAATAAGAAAATGGGTAGTGGTGGATAAATGGCAGTCTCTGCTTTGCCTAGTCAAGTTTCTCTTTCCAACAATATCCCTTTTATGGAGATATCTTGGGAAGCCACTAAATTTAAGGCATGATTAAATTTCCTTTTGAAGAATACTGCAGTGGCTTAATTCACAATTTTTTTACTACTTTCTTTAAATTATATGCTTTCAAATATTTTTTCAATATTTCATTAATTACTTGATTTGTGAAAAGCTCAAAGAATGACATAATATTTAAGTCATTCTCTGGTCTGTGGCATTGTTTAAATTATTTTAGGCCATTTTGAGAGTTAATGGCTAATTTACTTTCAAATCATCATCATATAAAAACATAAATACATTAACCATCTATAAATATATAAATACATTCAAAACATTTTTTCATAAGAACATTTAATAGGAAACTGGATATTTTGTTTTCTCTTATGAACTACTTTATATATTTAATTGTCAATTAGGTAAAATATGATTCTAATTCTCAAAATTAATGTTTGCAGTTACAAATTTTTTAAATAGATTCTGAAAAAAGTTACTGGGTATTTAAAAAAAACACAATCTCTCTTTTCTGGGGCTTTGTAGAGAAAAAAAGATAAAATTGTGTCCAGCAAGTTTAATTAAAGTTATCCATTTAAAAACTGAGCAACAGAATCACATTTTTCCTTCTAGTGGGATCCTGTCTGATTTTCAAGCTGTAAAAGTTGATCTTTCATTATTAAACATTTGTCATTTTCATGGCCAGTATAGTTCATCTTCCCTAATCAAAGCTCCCTTGGCCCACTGCAAATTATCAGTGAGATAGGCAGCAGAAACTCAAGTGACATAGAAAATAACAGCTCTGTATGCACCAGAAAATACTAAAATCTCTCCCCTGCTGTAATAATAAATAAACACTCTTGGGATTTTCTTTAACTCAATTGTTAGATCCGCAGAGGTAAAATACATGGGTTGACGATTAAAATGAAAGGAGTTAATATATAGGAATTAACATTTCCTTTCAGTGCTTACAGAAAATTTACCTTCGCTAACAAAACCATTTTATTTTCTCTTATTTGGTTATGGCATGCCTGGCCATTACAGGATTACATCTATTTTTTAAAATTTCTCCAGAACTAAGAAAAACCTCAACACATGTTACTCACACAGTAAGTCATAGCCATCATAATTATGACATGGAAGAAGAGAATGGAGTCTGAAAAAAAATGAAAAAAGACAACTAGCAATAAAGGATGTGAAGAGTAGAGGTGTGAAAGAAAATCTAATACTTATTTCTTCATAAGCAATGGTATTTTGAGTAGTTTCAATTCAATTGTTTATTATGTATTTAGCAAGAATGAAATTGGGATTTGAATTTGCCATATTCACCTCAACAGTTGTCTATTGTCATTACGTATAATTCTATTGTTAATAAAACCCAAAGTCCAAAAGTCATAAAATTGATGAGGTTTCGGGTTCCACCAAAGGAGATTTACTTTTGATTTATTATCGAAACCCCAGTGGTAAAACTAGAAATAGAAGTTCAGTATTAGCAGAAGCCTGAACTTGTTGTTCTGTGATGACATGCTCTGGCTTTCCCTGCCACACTGTGATGATGGTTACAATTCATTCCATGGCACAGCAAGAGAAAGATTTGACATAGGGGGAAAAAGTGCCTAATAGCTTCTAGTACATGTATCTGAGACATATAGCTACATAGCTATAGGGAATTTAGTTTCCTTCTCAGCCTTTTAGTAAACTTTACATACCCACTGGATCAAATGGAGTGTGAGTTCCTGTCTCTTTCCCTTTCTCAAACGTGCTCCTACCAAGCCGGCCTGAATATCTTTCTATACCCCTGCAATAAGGTACACTGAAGTTTTAGCTTTATCTCCAAGTTCCTTCTTTTACTTGCTCACTTAAGTGATTACACTTATTTTGGTTAGTCATCAAGCAATTTGAAGACTAAAAATAGATTTCCAGGCTCATTCCTGATATCCCAGCATTTTGGGAGGTCACGGTGAGAGGGTTGCTTGAGGCCACGAATTCAAGACCAGCCTGGGCATCACAGGAAAACCCTGTCTCTTAAAAAAAAAAATTAGCCAGACATAGTGGTACATGCCTGTAGCACTAGCTACTTGGGAGGCTGGTCGGCGGGGAGGATCACTCGAGCCCAGGAGTTTGAGGTTACACTGAGCTATGATTGCTCCACTGTGCTCCAGCTTGGGAGAATGACAGAGCAAGACCATGCTTCTTTTTAAAAAATTATATATATAATGCTTATTAATTATAAATTAATATTATATATAAATTATGTATAATTATTCTTATTAATCAAATATATTTTGTGATATATATTTGATTAATAAACAAAATGAAGTTGACAACAAAGTTGAACCACTGTATCTTTCTAAAATCTGGATGAATGAAATGAAATTTAAGAAAATATTTTAGAAACATTCCAAGACAAACTGATCAAAATAGACCTTTTGATGTTATTACTTAGATGTCTTAAATAAGGATGTCTTCATGACTTAAATCTGAAAAGCTGTTGAAGTGTCCAGCAAGTTTGATTACAGTTATCAATCAAAATTCAAAATTTCCTTTTGAAGAATACTGCAGTCGCCTAATTCACAATTTTTGAATCTAACTGTGCAAATAAACAACTAAAAGCTAATTTTGCATTTTAATGTGTATTACTACTTGATATTTCTTAGTCCATCAATGATATTTTTAAATGTAAAACACTTCTATTTGTGACATTTTATGTGTCCTTTAAGCTTATCTAAATATTTCACTTCAGTTTGCCTTTTTAAGACCTTTTCTGGATTTTTATGACCTGAATGCCATATTTTCAAAATATTGTATTTGATAAAAAAGTGAAGAGTAAACACTGATGCCTCTGCTTGTGTGTACTTTTACAATATAGCTTCCTAGGCAATAGATTAGATTCAGGTGTTGTGTCTCACATGTTTGCTGCAAGGTTTCATTTTACCCACACAGTGCATTCAGATGTTGAAACACATGCTTTAGTGGAATCTAAATAATATAAAGCAATAAGGTATATATAGCAATAAGATATATTGGAAACCATATACCCTTTCTAGATATGTCACCTGCTTTGCACAGTGGCATATGAGATTATGTTATGAGGACAAAAGATAGAGCTGGGAGTTTATCTTTCCCTTTCAAGAGCTCTGAACATGAGCAAGACACCTGCCCTCTGTGTGTTAATTTCCTCATCCATGTGGTATGCATGTAAAGTTTACTCTTCATGATTATTCTCCTTAGCAAATTGGAATCTGCATCATTTTTATTTGAACTGCAATTCCAGACCACTCTCAAACACCAAGAGCAGAATAAAGGCATGCTGTGTGCAGCACCACTTTCAACGTGAGTTTGATTTGGGGCCTATCACTTTTCCTTATTGGGGTGTACATGGTTATTAATCGTTACAATAATTCATATGCTTATACCTCCAAGTTTATTAATTTATAGAAAATGAAAATCTTCTAATGTTTGTGTCTGTAATACAAATATTAATGTATGTGTCATTCTTCCATAGGTGCCGTCTTACTACATATAATCTGGGGAAATGTTTCAAAGTTTAGCTTAGAGATATTATTCACCTTTACTATAATCATTGGCTATTTAATACCACCAAAGTTCCCCTGGTGCCACCAAAGTCTATTTCATAAACTACTAGCTACAAATCCTAACAAAAATGAACCAATTCCAAAAAAAAAAAGAAGAAGAAAATTAAAAAAAAAACTTAGAAAATTGAGATTATATATCAAATATAATTATGTAGTAAGAAGCCAGTTAATTGCACCACACTGACTGTGATTTTACTAGTAGAGCAGGAACACTTGAAAAATACAAAGATGAGTTAAAAGCAATTGCATATTACACTAACAACAAAATTCATGCTGGCAAGCTGTCCTTTTGCTCTCCCTCAGCCTTCAGTCAAGATAATTTCATTTATCTTCCAAGTTACCTTAACCTTGTGGAATAGAACAATACCCAACATTTCACCTCTTTGACCACGTTCAAGAAAGCATGTTTGTCTTGGGCATAATATTTTAGCCAATCCTGGATGTCAGTCTATCACTCTAACTGATTTATTTCTAACCAGAATAATATGAGTATAAAAATATAAGTAATGTGAAGTCTAAAGCACTGAAGCCCTGAATGGATTTATACTGCTTTACAGCATATGTGATTTAAAGCTAATGGTGTATCTCCACATTTTATAAGCATTTAAGTTTTACAGAAATCACATTCTAGGTCACAAAGTATATTATGATTTTAAAATATTATATAGCTTCCATTTTTGGAAGGGCATTTTTTTGTGGTTGGGAAAGCCTGGCAAGTTGTCATTCACTGAAAATGATTCTTACCTTTAGCTGGTGGATAAATAAGACATCAATGCTGCAAATACAATGAACTTTTTTTAGTTCTAAAAAAAATTTAGACATTGCTCATGTTCCAAACACTAAGGAAGTAACCATCAGAGTTCTTATATTCTGCCACACATATTATAATATGTTAGTAATTAGCATGTGGAAATAACTTAATAAAAATACTTCAGGATAAGTCTGCCATTTGGGAACTCACAGTAAAATAAAGGCAATGTAATGAATTTATCTCACTGTGTTGTGAATCTTTTAGGAGTGTTATGTCTCCTTAAAGATATCTGTTCTTCAGCTGGTTCAGCTGTATTTTATATATATATACTTTATGTTCTAGGGTACATGTGCAAAACGTGCAGATTTGTTACATATGTATACATGTGCCGTGTTGGTGTTCTGCACCTGTTAACTCGTCATTTACATTAGGTATATCTTCTAATGCTATCCCTACCCCCTGCCCCCACCCCACAATAGCCCCTGGTGTGTGATGTTCCTCTTCCTGTGTCCAAGTGTTCTCACTGTTCACTTCCCACCTATGAGTGAGAACATGCCGTGTTTGGTTTTCTGTTCTTGTGATAGTTTGTTTCAATGATGGTTTCCAGCTGCATCCATGTCCCTACAAAGGACATGAACTCATCCTTTTTTATGGCTGCATAGTATTCCATGGT
>NW_012123820.1:10326858-10385222 GCF_000951035.1 Colobus angolensis palliatus | reverse complement strand
TTTAGGTCTAACATTTAAGTCTCTAATCCATCTTGAATTAATTTTCGTATAAGGAGTAAAGAAGGGATCCAGTTTCGGCTTTCTACATGTGGCTAGTCAGTTTTCCCAGCACCATTTATTAAATAGGGAATCCTTTCCCCATTTCTTGTTTTTGTGAGGTTTGTCAAAGATCAGATGGTTGTGTATGTATGGTATTATTTCTGAGGGCTCTGTTCTGTTCCACTGGTCTATACCTCTGTTTTGGTACCAGTAACATGCAGTTTTAGTTACTGTAGCCTTGTAGTATAGTTTGAAGTCAGGTAGCATGATGCCTCCAGCTTTGTTCTTTTGACTTAGGATTGTCTTGGCAATGTGGGCTCTTTTTTGGTTCCATATGAACTTTAAAGCAGTTTTTTCCAATTCTGTGAAGAAAGTCATTGGTAGCTTAATGGGGATGGCATTGAATCTATAAATTACCTTGGGCAGTATGGCCATTTTCACGATATTGATTCTTCCTATCCATGAGCATAGAATGCTCTTCCATTTGTTTGTGTCCTCTTTTATTTCATTAAGCAGTGGTTTATAGTTCTCCTTGAAGAGGTCCTTCACATCCCTTGTAAGTTGGATTCCTAGGTATTTTATTATCTTTGTAGCAATTGTGAATGGGAGTTCATTCATTATTTGGCTCTCTGTCTGTTATTGGTGTATAAGAATGCTTATGATTTTTGCACATTGATTTTGTATCCTGAGACTTTGCTTAAGTTGCTTATCACAGCTGTATTTTTAAAGGTCAGAATCAGTGTAAAATGAATTCATTTTCCCCTTCAAATAAACACATTATTTCTGATATATGGGGAAATTTGTTATCAGATTTAACTTGTCAGAAATACTACCATAACAATATTAGACTAATTATTATAAGGAAAAAAGAATAAACATAAAACTTCAAATCTCAGAGGCTTACCTGCTCACATCACCTTCTAAAGTTCTCTTTCCTGCGTGATATAGGTTCCTTTTCTCTAATGCCTCTGCTCTCTCCTACTATGGGTCCAATCCAGCCCCCAGCTTGTTTCGTATGGCCCCAGAGCTAAGGATCCTGTTCGTTTTTTTAAAGCGTGAAAAAAAAAGTAAACAAGGAAAAATATGTGTTTGAAGAATTACGTGTCTTACAAATGTATAATATTTACTATCTCTTTACCAAAAAAAAAAAAAAAAAAAGATTTGTTTATATTTTCCCTTGTGCTGTGAACTATTCAATTGGACCATTTACATTAGGCCAACTAATTTCAGAAGAGAGAAAACGCTTGGGAAATTCTCTACAAATTTCCATAGGCCTGTAGATTGTGTCTATAGCTTTTTCCAATACTCTGTTGGTCAAAGTCAGTCACTCTGCCATACCTAACCAAAAAGGAAGCTGCGAAACGTAGTTGGGTTTGACGCTTAAGAGCAAAAGGAAAATGATGTTAAAAATAACTATTCTCTGTTATGTTTAAAATGGGACGTCAAAAAAGTGAACACCTGCGACAGATGATGTAGCGCTATATTTTGAAAGAGTATTTTCTGAATGAATCTTTCACTATGGTGGAGACTTCTAGCATATGCTGTTTCCTCTTTTTCCAATTCTCCAGGTGAATAACAATTCCCTATCCACTTACAGTTAGTAAGGGGCGTATAACATAAAACAATACTTTGGTATAAAATTTGGACAGCTGTCTTTGAAAATATTCCACGATATTATGAAACAATGTTTACAGACAATAAAGTAGAGGATTGTTTATTTCCTGGTAGACAATATAATTAGGTCAACATGTTGACTGTTGATCCCCATGAACTTCCCTCAAATCTTGTTATTCTGCCTGTGAGATCCTCATCATTCCTTTAACAGGCTCTGTCTCTGTTAACATCCACACTCATCTCCAAAACTTTCATGAACTATGAAGGGTCTTAGATTTTACCCATCTTGCAAACTAACAAGTAAGCCTGTCATGATTTCATGGATCCTCAGAGAAGACATGTGACTCTAAGGTGAGAGACATAGATCTTTGTTACTCCCAGCACAGCAAACATCATCAACATCATCAGCATACACACGCCTAGTGTTTCAATTGCCCTTGAATCCAAGTCTTATAGAAGCGACACAGATGAGCCCAGATGAATGACTGCACATAGTGGGTGTCACTTCAGGAGAACTATGAGTGTAGGAAACCCAACTTTTTTATGAATAGTAGTAAACGTGCCTGCTGTTAGCTCTGGAAGGAAATCGGCTATAAGGAAATCTACCTTTTGCTCTGGATGGATACACTACCTCTATCTTTCGAGGCTGTTCAACCTGTATATATCCTTATGAATATAGTCTATAACAAAGGGCAGTTAGTGCCATGCTAGCAAGACAGAGAAAAAAATCACTAGAATATGATAGGGAGTTTTTTAAAGAATTATTGTCATTGGACTGCTGTGTTTTCAAAATCTATCTGGTATATGTACAGGTTTATATTGGAGGCACACTTAATAGTAGGTATAGATAGATTAATTAAAATCTATACTTACTGTTTATAGGGGAAAAAACTGAATGAAATCATTATTTCTGTTAGTGACACAGATACATGTTTGTATGGTCAATTTTATATAAGTACAGAATGATGCAATTTCATTAAAATTGATTATTATATAGTTACAACATTTAAGTATCTTGTTTGCATTATAAATGGTGATAGTTGTGATTCAAATTTTATTGAATGGTAACCAAATGTTCCAAAGACAAAAACACATGGGTCTTTCACAGTAAATATAATTTCTATTCAATTACCAGAAACTCTTCTTTAGTTCAGAAATCTAACTTGTGAATTGTTCAAGCTGGAATTCAGCTAACATTGCAAACCTCTACTTATGGTGTGGTATATTGATTGAATACAATTCTCACAGACCAAATGATCTCTACTAGTACTGTCTATCCAAGAATAACCAAAGTGAAAACAACCTATAGAATGTGTTGTAAGCATAATTCTTCCATTTTTGTTTGCCCTAAGTGATAAACATTCCTGACGTCTTCATCTGTAGCATGATTTTCCTAGCTGAGTTTAGTGTGGAATTCAATATATGTGTAATAAATGAATGACTGCTACCACACAGGTGTCCATCTGCATAAGGTGATTTATCTGAGGAATGAAGTCCTTCTGGAATGAAGTTTTGCACATGAGAACTTACCCAATATAACCTCTAAATCAGAGAGGGAAAGAGAGAGATGCTATCAGGTTGTTGCAAACGTAATTGCAGTTTTTGCCATTGAAAGTAATGGCATTTAGGTAAGGTATTTGTCTTAACGTAAGGTATTTAAGTGACAAAGCAAGACATAAATCAGGAAATGGCATCATGCAATATTGGTGTGGTGAGGCTTTGGCCTTAGAAGTTGAATACAACCATGAGGAAACTGCTGTGCCCAGCAGTATAGCAGAAAATCTGCAGAAATAAATTTATTTTGCGAGCATAAATGAGACAGCCCTTGAAACCTCCAAAGATATTTGGTGAGGATTTAATTTGGTGCCACTTATTCTAGTAAAATCAGAATACAAAATCTGATTCATTACTTCTATTTTGATCTTGATGTGTCCAAAGATTTTATAAACCTGAGTAAATTTGGTTTGTACTAAGAGCATTTTGATATACTTTGAATCTATCTTTGAAGTGGGGCTGTTTTTCCCCATTCCTTTCCAGCTATTCTTTTCTCCTTGTATAAAAGTATGTCAATGAATTCTATTAAGTTTAGCTATTATGACAGTAAATTCTCAAACTTTAAAAATAATTTCTAGTTAATCTTTTATAATCATCATATTGGAAGATAATTTATTTGTTTGAGTTAAAACAATTGAATGTAAGAAAAGAGTCTGTTAAAAATTGATAGACTGGTAGCCTGGATTACTTTTTGCTATTCAAGGGTATTTACACGTCAGGTTTTTACAACGCAACCTAATTTAGCAAACATTTATCAATACAAATATACGAAAGTGTGATATGCATATCTTCAGATAACTGAAGGCATGATTCTGTCTGCTAGAGTTTGAGAAAAAAATTTCACGAAGACTTTAAAGATAGTGGCAAAATCCCATTTTGCTCAAAACCACTAGTTGTTTTGGTCATCAGAACTCTTTGATCAAGGGAATGATCTTTGAGCTGTACTTTCAAAGATTAAAAGTCAAGGAACTCCAAAGCTCAGAAGTCGAGATAGGAGTTATTTGTAGTAGTCTATGTGAAATGTGGACCTATTTCAGAAAAGGCTTTATTACTTGGTTACTAATGAAACAGCAGAAATGATGGATAAAAAGAAGAGGAACACATGTCTTAAAGGTTTAAGCCTAAAGACAGAAATTAATGTAGTGGATTTGGTTTAGGAAATTATATGTTCTATTTTGAATAGGCAAATCTTAGTTAAAATGCCCACTATACAGTTAAATATATGTTAAGAGAAAAACCAGAGTAAAGTCAAGAATTTGGGAAATATCTAGATGCGATAATAACAGTGACTGTGGACAAAACGTGAATTTTATTTTCTATCCAGGGTGTTTAACACATCTTTTTATACTTAATCCTCATTAATTCTAATGCAGTAACTATTTATCTATATAAGAAATTGCTCATTTATGAAGTTAAATAGCTTGAGAAGTACTATTCAGTTATTTCTAGACCTGAATTTCAGTTCAGATCTGTATAACTGCAAAGTGAGCTCCACTGCCTTTTGTAATGACAGTTTAAATTTTGACTATGACAGACATCAGAGAGATAATAAGCAAGGTTTTGGAGAGAAAAAAGAAAAGACTTAGGATACAAGTAGGTGTGTCGGGGAGGAGGTGTCCATACGAACAAGGCCAAGGCAGAAACTGCAGCAGGAACAAAACTCTTGTGTGAATCTTGGGAGATCCAAGTCATGGGAAAGGCCTCTGTGAGGCCCGGGGAAAGCAGGTCTTTCATTTGCACACTTTTTTTTCTGTCACTCTTTGTAACTAGACTTTTCAACATATGTGAGTATGAATGTGAGATGTGTGAGAATGTGTATATACACGTGCAGGTGTGTTTCAAGAGTAGGCAGGATTTTTTTGTTGTTGTTGTTAGCACAGGGGAAATATTTTCAACAAGAAAACTATTATTCCTGGTTGAATTATAACAAAATTGTTTTTAGCACAGAAATTTTCCTTGGGTTCCCTAGCTGTGATCTGATGAAATGTTTTCCCTGATTTTTCTTAACCATAAAATACATCTAAAGAGTAAAATAAATTTGAGCCTTCTTAGTTGTATAGGAAAAATGAATCTTCAGGTACTGAAAAATTGTCCTGATATTAAAACCCCCAAATAATTTCTTGATCCTAAGAGACCATCACAGAAGGTAAAGATGAGGTTTTCAGTCCTCCTGTTTAATAGAAATTATTTATTTGCTGAAAGTTTTATTTATGAAATTTGCTTCCATATATTTAATTTTCTGTAACTCTTTGTGATTCAATTTTATTTGCTTTAACATTTCTACCTAAAGTGTACCAAACTCCAAGTTTGTATTGTCAGGTATTTTATTATTTTAAATGTAAAAGTGCTCCTTTAGACGGTAATTTTTTATTGCCAACTGATCTCAGTTTCTCTTTAATCTACTCACCCCTCTCCAGAAGGCAGGCTCCATGGGGGTTCTAAAATGGATCAGGCTTCGTCCTTACAGGCCAGTTAGCTCAGGCTTTGATCACACAGAAGGGAAAGCACTAAAGATCAGCCTTGTCCTTCTGGGAGCTTCCTTCTTGGGACCACTAAAAAAGGCTGTCTTTGTTTCTTTATTTTTCTTTAAGAATTTAATAATCTCTGCGGAAAGGAATGTTAGCTCTCCAAGCTACTAAATACTAAAAGTCTTTTATAGTCCATTAAGAGAAGTTAAGCAAAAACAACAAATGTAGGCTACACCTCTTGTTTAGAAAGCATTGGCAATAAGTCTAACGTATTCCCTCTATTTGCTTTCGAAAAGTCAAGAGTATTTTCATGATGGGAGTTATTGACTTTTAAATTACTTTCTGGCTTTGGTTCCATGAAATATTACTCCTTTGGCCTTCAAAATCATGTCTGATGACGTGTAGTCTACAGTGGCATAATACAGCAGTTAGAAATGTGGGCAATGTCTATCAAAAAGACATATTTTATTGTCCAGAGCCACTAGATGACTTAGCAACCATTTCGTGTTTCACAGACACGCATTCATTCATTCGTCATGTTTTCTCCATTGAGATTTGTTGATAACTTTTTCCAGTCAATCATATTAAGAGAATTTAGCCTATGTTTTACATCCTTCCAAGGGTTCTAAAAAATTTGACAAAAAACTACCCAGGTGTGGTGGCGGCGCCTGTGGTCCCAGCTCCTCGGGAGGCGGAAGCAGGAGAATGGCGGGAACCCGGGGGGCGGAGCTTACAGGGAGCCAAGATGGCGCCGCTCACTCCAGCCTGGGCCACACAGTGAGACTCCGGCCAAAAAAAAAAAAAAAAATTTTGAGCTTTCCCCCGTCTCTTCAGCAAAACTTTGCCTGATACACTCACAGAGTGACAACATGAAAGCAAAATAAATTACTCTGTATGCTCCCTGTGTGGCCTCCTGTTATAACAGGGCCACTTTGCATCAATTGAGAATAAAAGCATAATGATATACTCCCTAGTGTGAAGATGATGCAGTCTGGTAGATACCAGCACAGCTTGAGGAAGGTCATGCCGACATCAAAGCCAAAGGCTCATAGCTTTTGTGGCTGAACACCTAAGGAGAAATGCCATTCAGACAAAACAAAACAAAAAAATGGATTATGTCTCTTTACATCTAGCAGTCCTTGCTGGGAATTAGATTTGTTTTGCGTAAAATTACTGGAAGACACACTAGCAGAGTATCAACTGACATTCTGATAAACACTTTTTACTGCATCCACCTTCATATCACCTACTCTGTTTCTAAACCCTGAGGCATACATTCTGCTTCTTTGACCTCAGGATTTATTAGTTAATGCTTTAGGTACAAAAGAACAAACAGCCAAAAAAGTGTAATAAGAACATTTTTACTTTAAGGAACAGAATTATTGATTTATTTATATTGAATTTAGACAGTTTGGAAAATTTCTGTCAAAATTGTGTGTGATGATGTTAGTGTGTATGTGTGTGTAGGTGTGGATTCTCACTTTCTAATAACAGAAGGTATATATTTAAATGTTGCAAATTCAAAATTGTTTTATAAATATGATGTAATATTTCAGTGGAGAGGAATTATTTGCTTGAAATTTGCCTGTTCTGGTCAAAGCTGCTGCTCTAATCTGAGGCACTAGGTGTGATTTTGTTCTGTTTAACTTATTTATAATCTTATACTTTTTAGAGTTGTGCATTTGAAACAAAAGTTATTAAGCATCCCAGAAAGACAAAAGGGATGGTCATATTTCACTCTCCCCTGATTCTGTGCAATTACAGCCAGTCACAAAAAGACAACAGAAAAATGGGTCTTTGATTGTGAGAAACACCTGGAAAATAACATTAGTAAATTATTTTGCAGTGTCTGTTGTGAATTTGAATTTTTTCACAAGTGGCCCCAAACATCATACTGTATATTAAGCAATCTAATGTTTAAAATAGTATTTATTATATTGTTAACATGATACAATTGAATGAGGATGTTGGATTGGACTCTTTCAACTCTTCAAGAATGACAGATGAAATCTAAAGCTAAAAATCAATCAATTACCCATATGCTGAAAACTGCTACCTGTGAGGCTTCAAAGACCTGCATCATCTGCCCAAGTGCTATTTGCTGTCATTCCACAGCCTCACACACAGTCAATGTCAGTCTTCATAAGAAGTCTGGGGAAGGACAAAGATTGGGTTGCACCTGGGGAGGCAAGTAATTGTTGGGAAAGGCAATGTTCCTGCCTAGAGAGGCTCTGGTAAAGTGGAGGTGGGGCGAATACTGTTGTTGGAAAATTGCTCTTAGTTTGCCCTGAATAGGGAAACACTAACATATGAATTACAATTCCAAAGATATAGGTTAAAGTGCAGAAATTGGCATGACCTCAGCATCACCACACAGAAAGAAGTGAAGACCTCTACTAATGGAAACATTTAAGAAGAATTAGACTATTTTTCTTGAAGGCAGCCCTTGGCATCAGCAAAAGCAAGGGTAAAGGTTAAAATTACCCCCAAGAACATCATGTCACAACCTGTGGGTAGCCCATTAGTCCCATGAGAAACTAGACTAAATTAGAGACTAAGGTCACATCCCACATCGAGGTACAACCAATTATGTGCTATATCTGCTTCTCTATCTCCCCTTCCTGCTTTCAGCACTGGAGGAATTTATCCACAAAGAAGGTTTGGCAAAGCTCGACTGTTCTTCTTTTCATCCAAGGCCATCTAACCACAAATCTAAATCAAATCTAAATTGCACTGAAGGACGGACACTGAAGACTGAATTAGCTATATCATTGGACAATGTTATTATTGAACGCATCCAAAAAGTTATGGAGTCTGGTAAAATGCCACCAAAGAGTGGAAAGGGGAATTTGTTATACCATAAGTAAAGCAGCTTAAGTCACGGTTGTGTATTTATACCCCAAGGAATTCATTTTCTTCAATAAACCAGGTATACACGGCAACTTTAATCACATTTCTAGTTCCTAGGGGCATTCTGGTAATCTTATGGTTTAAGATCTCTGTTCCATTTGTAAGGGGCAGAGCAAAGATTTAAACTCTGCATAAGTCTCTATTCCTTTTGATCAACTGAGCCTAAAGAAAACCTATGTAACGTATTTTTAAAAGATTTTTTTAAAAGGGTACTTCCTGATTTGTTTATAATTATTAAAGTAAATATCAAAACAAAAAAAGCACTAAAATGGTAGCATATATAATTGATGGCAAAATTTATAGTTTGTTTGGGAGAGACTCCTATCTCTCCCAATTTTATAATAAATAATACTAATAGCAGGCATTAATTAAACATCTATGAAATCTGAGACACTATTTGAAGTACTTTACAGGTACTCATTTAACTTATCACAGTAACTCACTCATTTAGCTTATCACAGACACAAGAAGAACATCATTACGTGCATCTCACCGACTATGAAACTGAGCCCTGGAGAGACATTTTCAAGGCCACACAGTTAGTTGTTGACAACATCTGAATTTAAACTTAGGAAATCTTATTTCATAATTGTGAACTTCAAATTTGAGGACACCTGCATTTCACTACAGAAGAGGAATTCCATGCTTACACTGGACAATAAGCATGCCTGCCCATTGCTCCAGAGGGAGAGACTATTTCTACTTTCCAAGCCTGTTCACTATACAAACTTCTTCAAAAGATAGTTTGAAACAAATATCATCAGTACCTTTGCTCACAAACAAACAGAAATGAGAGCGCATGAAGGACTGTCTCCCAATAAAGCTTTGTACACCCCATTATCAATGGCAAAGTCGTGAAAATGTTAGAATTAGTGACACACCTGGGAATGAATCTAGGATTTAAACTTTTCTTCTTGGGATTTTTCGTTTTTTATTTTCCCCAATCACAACACACTTACGCAATAGGAGATAATTGCTTTGCTTTGTGTCATAAACGTGTTAGAACATTTACATCTGTTTTGCACAACTGATATGTCTCCACTTGCTTTTCTTCATCTTTTCAACCCAGAGAGAATATCACATTCTCCTTAGTGGAGATCCAGGCTTAGCACTTTGAAATATGTCTTCAGTTGTAATTGCCATTTTCTCTGGTTGAGAAAGTTTACTTTATTTCCACTATAACCTACATGATATTTTATAACAAGACTTATACCAAATGTGCTGAGTTTTAACTAGCTTTATGAATTTGAAGTGACTTTCTCTTGTTATTCAATAATGTTCAATATAAATACCAATGTTAAAAATATGATATTTAATATAATCATTAATGACTTGGAGATTGAGAGATACCACAGAAGTCTGAAAACATTAGTTACTTTAATGGGGGCTCACTTTTAATCGTATATTTAAAATTTTCTGAAATATAAAGTATTGAAAATTTTTTAAAAGACTTACTGTCTACAGCCAAAGAGAAATCAGTAAAGACTTACATGAAACAAGTAGGAACACTAAATAGAATTTACCATCTCCTTTTTCTGTTTAGTTTTTATAGAAATTTTTTCATTAAGACAAACACTGATTATCTGTTATCAGAAGAAGTTAACATTCATAGTCTGCTTATAAAAGGATCCTGGAAAAAGATGATCAGGACACAAAAGCATCTGTCTTGGAAAAATGAGTGAAATTGGTATATATTTTAATTTCAGTATTTTATTATGAATTGGTAGTCATAACTACTTGGAATTGCATTAGCCTTTATGTTTTGCTAAACATGTTTTTAAGTGAATTTTTACTAAACATCATTTTCAAGTGAATTTTCCTCAATTCTCTCAATAAAAGAATGATACATGTAGTATGATCTCTCTTTTATAGGTAAAAAAATTCAACCACAGAAAGTTTATAATTATACCAACATCACATGTGGCTGAATAGTAATCATGTAATGCATCCCTAAGTCATATGAAAAGAAAAAGGAGAATAATATTAAAAAGCACAATATTAATAGCAACAGCCCTGAATTTTTACTTTTTTTATGGTGCTGGTAAATAATAATTGCTTATATTAAAAGTAATGTAAGACCTATGGAAACTAGTAGAGCTTTGAGACTTTTGGAACAAGCAGTTGTCACACCTAATAAAACGTCAGCATCACTAGAGAAACTCTAAAAATAAAAGTATTGGGTTTGTCCATTGGATATTTTGATTTACTGCACTTACAATGAGGGTCCTGAATCCTAATATGAACATGTATTTTTTTCAACTCCACAGGGATTCTGATAGAATTTTCCCCATTACCTGCCTCTACAGTATAATCTTTTGGCTAATTAGTGTTTCAACTGAGAACATCAATATTTCATGAGGCTTATGTTTCCATATTATGTCTTTATTGTTTGCCGTGTCCTTATAAATGTATGTATATATAACCTCACATACATGTAAATATATGAGTTTTTTTTTTTTAATTTACATGTTAGGAAGAGATGACCTGGATTTAATTTCCACATCTACCTACTATTAACTATGTGACTTTGAGTAAATTACTTAACCTATAATCATCTCAGTTTCTTTATTTATAAAAGAGGGATATGCTAGCAATCCTGTAGTATTGTTGTGAAGGTAAAATCAGAAAATGTAATCAAAGTGTTTGGGACATAGCTGATGTTCAATTAATGTTAATAATTTTATAATGTCATAACTCATCTTTCATCAAAATATATTAATAATCAGATATAAGTTATTTCTAACACATTCTTATGAGTGTCTTTTTAAATTACGTAGCATCTCAATGGCAATGGTTGTACAGAACTTATGTGGATGAAGTGTATTTATCAACCTAGTAAGCAGAAGTACTTCATTCCCTGTAGACTAATTCCCTCCTCAAGTTGAGAAGGGTAGTCTTACAAATGTGTACTAATCTCGTAATCTCTATGTATAGCCTGGCCAGTGTCTGCAGAATTAAAGAAATGGCTGAGCTTCCACATTGGGAAAAAACTACATCCTCAAGTTGACAACGTGACTATGACTAGTTGGAGGGAGGCAAGTTCTTACTGGTTTGCCTCCACAACCCTGCTTCCTCTCCGCGCTGGCTCTCCGTTTGTTTCATTCTTTTGTTTCATTGTGGAGTCGAATCCCAGCTTCAGATTAGATCCAAATTTTGTTAAATGATTTGAAAACATTTTTATAGCTGGGAAAATTATGTGGAACTGCTTATAAAATACTCCAGCCTGATGTTTAATTCCCTAGGCAGATTTGAATGAAAATGAGTCGAACTGGTTTCTTTAGTATACTATTTGTGACTATTACCTTGCTAAAATGACTGAGGACAAAAGAAATGGCCCCGAAAACTTGAGTGTTCCTCCTGTGTTCATGAATGATTGATGAAGCGGCCTTTATGTGCAGTCTACTGTGGACTGCAGAACCAGCAACTTTGGTCCTTTATGAGACAGAGTTTTACTAGAGTTCCCCATAAATATCAAGTTATAAATACACTGTGTCTGGAAAGTGCTTCAACTGAATTCCAGGCTGCTCACTAATTGGCCTACCACAGATGGCTATAACCAAATAACTAACAATTAGATTAGCCCATTGTTACAAATTCACTCTGAAAATAGCAAGGCACACGTGGCTTTTGACAAGAGGTTGCAGGAAGAAGGTGTAGAACAACTTGTTAAATGTTAATCAAGATTTTAATTCCAGAACAGGCTGGCGTTTCCTCTCTCAAAACACAGTTCTAACTTAGCAGTCAGCGTCAGCATAGTGATGATTCCTCGGACTTTGCATTGTGCACATGGATTAATGCAAATGCATGTAAATACAAGCAAGGTTAAAATGGAAAATGCAATGGAAGGATGAAATACTGCTTTGGATCCCTGTTACATGCAGATGATAGAGGCAGGTCTGTCCTGATATGATCTTTTTAGCCATTTCAGTAACTAAATTCTCATGAAGAGAATGAGTGAGAAAGTTTTGTGTCATGCTTTATGGTACAATATGATTTTGTGTAGGCACAGGAACAGTAGTTTAAGTGCTAATCATAAGTTAGTGAATACGATTTTAATAAGGAAGGAGAACCTTGAGAGAATTGAAGAAATAATACTTAAAAATTAATATCCCATTTCTCTAGTCTGTGGGGTAGAGATAGTTGTGCTAAATCTATATAAAAGTCTCCTTGAGTTCATGTGCAGAATTTAATGAACTACATTGCACATTCGGCCACATCTGCTTTGTTGCCTAACATTTCTCATACTCATTGGGCCTGTTCTGTTCACCTAAGTTAAAATTTAGAAAGACATCAATAGGTGTTAGTAGAAAATGAAGAAGTCTGTACCTTCCTTTTTGTTCAGAAAATGCTTTTCTCAAACATGGAAATACAAGGCAAAGACAATAGTCTTTGAGACACTACAGCCTTTTCAACCTGTTCTTTGAGAATATCACATTGTGTTTATTTGATGCGTTCAGGACGAGTTCTTTTAAGAAATTGTATTTTCTTAGAACTTAGAGAACTCTCTACATGCACTCCTAATTAACACCTACATTCTTTCTTTTAGGCGAGACAGAGACTTTCTTTGCATAACAACGTCTGGGCCATTTGCAAATCTCAGCCTGCTTCACGTTTTTAGGGGTTGCAATTCTTGTGACCAGAAATGCATGTGAAAGCATATTTATTACAGTCGGAGATGAAGAACAGTTAACTAAAAATGATCTCTGATTGAGAATAGCAACATTAGATGTCTGGCATCTGTTTCCCTAGTTGTTTTAAAACTCAACATAGACGAAGGATTTTAAATCATAATGCAAAGCATACTCCCAATTCAAGACATTCAAAAATTCAGTAGCTTCATTTTACAAGATAACCAATTTTCAAATAGACAACAATTAAAAATCTTGACAAAAACTGAGTAGTTCATATATGTTAGAATATGCTTTTAAATGTTTTGAATTCCAGCTGTTTCTTTTTCTGTTCTAGTAAGAAGAAAGTGCCAAAACTCTGGATTTGAATACATACATTCATATAACCTTTTCCTAAATTAAGGAGAACATTTGGGGGACACTTTCACAAGGATTGAAAGAATAACTTCTACTTTAGCTAGAGTAAGTCCTTACCAAAATAAATCTCTTTTGATGGTGTACTTTTGATTGATTAGGACTTCATTATGTTTTTATAAATTATTATTAAAATGCTAATAGTGAAGATAGTCATTACTATTTATGATTACTTAGAGCCCTCAGTTGCTTATTATGCCTGTACAATAATTTATTACTGCTTTGTTTGTGGGAAGTTATATATAAAACCAGTAATATATTAAACCCTAATTTCCATTCTAATATCAAGTGAAAAAAATAATCTGAAGGTGATGAATTTTCAGTGTCACAAATCACTGTCACACATTCTAGGCAAGTGATATTTTTAGAGAGGTTTTGGGAAATGTAATGAAAAAATTATGAAGGAAAAACCACTTCTTTCATATAGGAAAAACTGCTGGGTATAATTAGAGGAAAAGAGAAGCCTCAGCACGGATGTCTGTTTATATGTATGATACCTGCCATGGACTTTTTATGAGATTTTTTGCAAATTACTAAACTAAGACATTTCTCCATTTATTTGTTTTAAAAATAAGTTTTATAAGTCCAATTTTCCTATATCACAGAACTGTTAGAACTCAATAAAATATTTTCTTAGGTATTTGAAAATTCTACACATATATCTGTATATGTGTGTGTGTGTGTATGTGTGTGTGTGTATATGTGTATGTAAGCATGTGGGTGTTTGTGTTTGCTGGTGATGCTGTTGTATTTAACTACTCCTTAGTTAAGAAGTGACTTAGTTTCTGTGTTGTTTTAAGCAAACCGCTGCACTTTGAGGTATTAAAATGATAACTGATTACAATTTTGGGGTTTTGACCATATGACAAATAATGTACTAGGTATCTTCTCTTTGTTATCAATAGATAATAGTGATAATTAAATTAGTTAACACTAGCAAATTGTATGTAGGTTAACAGTGCCTGACAATAGCTAAGAGTTTAACAAAAATTCTATTATTATTATTTCATCTATATATCATTTATTTAGAAAACTAATGCTGTGGAAAAGGTAATAATATTTTTCATTTGGGCTGAGAAAACTGAGACTTGGAAGGTGTGAAGGAAGTATTCTGAGATCAAATTATGAATATCAGGATGAGAACTGGATGGCAACTGGTTGAGTTATGAGCCCATGGCTCTTAACTGTTACATTCTGCAGATATTCTAACCCATATATTCACTTATTCCTCAAAGTTCACAGACACTAAGTATACCTCACACTGAGACTGGAATCATGTTACTTCACTGACAACACCTGCATAGCAATCTGAGATGACTGGATAAATAAAAAATTCTTAAAATAGATAACAGAGACATCCACATAAAGAAAGTATCTAGCACAGGCACTTTCCCCAATCATTACGTAACATTTAAGTGAATTTGGGAGCTACAGTTTTTTTGGTGACTTTAAGGATTTTATGTGCAGAAAAATCATTCAGAGGTTTACTTTGACTTTTGGGATTAAGATTTGGTAGTGAATTGAATCTATTAAAGCTACAACAAAGCACACTTGGAGTATAACTGTAGATTAGATTGATTCACCCCTTACAGCAGCAGCTTGGTGGAAGTGATGGGGAGATGCAATGTGTTGTGTGGTTTCTACCATGTAGAGGAGTAGAATAGAAGGCCTCAAGAACACAGAGAAATGAAACAGAATACTTGAAAGTAAACTATTGTTTACAATGTATAATAATGATATTTAAAGAAATATTTACTTTTCAATTTATAAATATACATAATTCATCTGAATATTTAATTTGGTTATATATTTCTCTTCAGAACAGTACATAGAAATGACACAAGAGATTATAGCCAAGATGTAAATGGAAGAGATAAAATGGAAGATGACAAAGCACTTGAGTCATACAAAAGATGACAGGAAAAGAGAAGCAAATGAGCAAAATACAGATGGAATCAATAGAATAAAATAATATAATACACCTAAATACAGTTGTGTCAATAATTACGCTAAAGAGGGATAGAATAAACATTCCAATTAAGAAAAAATGCCAGGTTGAATATAAAGCAAGATCCAGGTATGTAGTACATATACGTAATGAATTCAACTATAAATACACAAAGAGGCGTCAAGTAAGGGTAGAGAAAACTATATCATACGAAAGTATAAGAAAGCTGTTGCAGGTACATGAATACTTCCAGCAGAATATCTGTTACCAGATTGAGACTTCACAATTATATCAGGGTCAGGTTACCAAGAAAATATAACAATCCTAAGTATGTTTTTACCTGGTAACAGAACTTCAAATTCACAAAGCAAAAAATTGACAGAAAAAAAGGAAGAAATGGACATATCTACCATCATAATTGGAGAATTTCACATACCTTTTTTGTAGTTTAGAGAACAAATAGACAAAAAAAGCAAATTGTCTAGACTTTATTAACTTTTATATAATACCCCACTGTGCAACTACAGAAAGTATATTTTTTCAAGATCATAGAAAACGTTGACCAAGAGAGACGATATTCCTACTCATAAAATGTGTTGATAAATTTCAAGAAATTGAAACATACAGAATCCATTTAAATGTGAGTATTAAATTAAAAATCACATGGCTTCCTTGTTATATTTTTATTTGTAGTTTACAATAGTATTTACAACCTCAAATTCCTAAGAATAAATTTAAACATGATATCTAAGACTTGTACACTGAGAACTATTTTTAAAAAGGCAGAGAAATGAAAGAATTCTGAAATAAAGAGACCTAAATAAATAGTCATGTGTTCGAAGAGACAATATTGTTAAACTACCATGGAATATTACACAGCTGTTTTTAAAAAAATGAAATCATATCCTTTGCAGCAACATGGATGCAGCTGGAAGCCTTTATCCTTAGTGAATTAATGCAGACACAGAAAGCCAAATACTGCATGTTCTCACTTGTAAGCAGGAGTAAAACATCGAGTACACACGAACACAAAGACAGGATAAATGAACCAACTGTGCTGTTCTCATACCATCAACTACTACTCAGGAAAACAAAAGAAGTGAGTTACTGGAACATGCAACAATATAGATGAGCCTCAAAAATGTAAAGAAAAGGCAACAGATTCAAACAAGTAAATATTGTATCATTTCACACATATGAATTATAAAAACAGGTCAAACAAATCTAGTGATAGAAATCTCAACAATAAATTCCTTTGTGGTTTGGGGTTGGCTAGAAGGTTGCAAAATAAAACTATGGTGATGAAAATGTTTTCTATTTTATCTTGCGTGATGGATACATAAATCCAATCAAGATTAATTGAATTGAATGTTTAATAACAAAAGCAAAACTGCCTTTATTCAGAGATAACAGGATTATGAATGAAGATATCTCATTGGGATCTACCCCAAAAGCCAGCTAGATTAGTAAGTTGCAGGATAAACAACTAAAATTAATTTTATTTGTAAAATTTGGCAATACATAACTAAGAATTAAAATGATTTAAATATAATTTTGAATAGATTAGAAACATAAAACCAAATCAAATAGTATGAAAATTATATCTAAACTTTAAAATATATATATATATAAATTTTAAATGCGCTTACCCATAAAGAAAACAATCATGTCACTCCAAATGTTTTAGAGATTATTTTACAGAATAATACTTTAGAGTTTATTTGCTTAATTTTCCTAGCAATCAGTTATTTGGGGGAACATAAAAAGTTATTTGTAATTAAGATACAATACCCTAAGTCTTATGTCAAAGCCCCTCTAGTTGGATACAGTCTAATAGCCCATCTTCCCTAGAAATAAACTACATTTGTAAGCAAGCTTTCTCTCTTCAGAGATGTCTGCCATGACTATGTAAGAGTCTCCTGAATAGCCTGGAGATATTTTTCATTTTTCCCCTACTGCAAAAAGGACACCAGCTGTCCTTGAGACTTTTTTCTTTCTTGGTCTTCCATTCTCCCACATATTAAAGTGTACAGTACTGAGAATCTATTTTCTCTCTTTTCCCTGTCTCATCGAGTGAGTTGAGACTTTTTTGTTGCTTTCATTCTAATAATGTTGGTTTTACCCTTTTATTAGAGTACTAACTTGTTATTCAGACTCACTTGCTAGGTGGCAGGGGCAATTTTTTATTCATCTTTGTCCATAGAAAGTAGTCAATAAATACATATTTCTATGCCTAGTTATATTACAGATAAAGCATGTCAGGATATTCACTAATTCCAATTTAAAGAGTAAGTTACATAGCTTTTCTTTAGATTCAAATGATAGCTGGAAAGAGAAAGGAGAGGAATCGACAATGAGTAATTACATGCACATTTGCTCAATATATGTTTTTCTAAACATGAAACTGTCTAGGTTCAGACAATAGACATTAGAATTTGAAGTTTAAGATGAAAGTTGATGCTGTTTAAATATTGAATGAGCCCTTTTAGCTAGAAAGGATGTTTTAAAATTGAAAGAGACTTTCATTTGAAATGTAATAAAGCATGAGCTTTATTTGTGCAAGTATGATTCTTGATATGAATTACAGGAAACTGTTATGTTGTTTTGTCTTAGGTATTTCATGTTATTCTGGACCTATAATAGCAAATACAAGTGAATGCTAACAGCATATTAAGGCTTTTTAGTTTATAGCTTAAAATGGAACATAAAAAACCTAAGGGCACTAGTGAAGCTTCTCAGTGGACATGTGATCCTTTACCTCCTGTTATGCACAATGGTAAAATGATCCATACAGGTTTTACACATATTTCTCAGGCTTGGATTATTTTTTTCTCAACATCATTTCTATCATAAGATTTTTTTTCTGTAATTTACTACTCTTTGGTGTTGTTACTGGATTTTTAGTCTTAGTATTCATATAGTATATGTCCTTTGATAACTTTCTTTGGTAGCTATCTTTTTCCTTTACTTCCTAAGACTACTTTTAGCTTTCCTTGAGTGTTTGTATTCTTTAAAGAAATGGACAGGAAGCCAGTATATTATAGAGAGAAATCTCCCAATCTAAAGTTATAACATTATATGCAGTCTAAAAATGAACCAGAAACATGATACATACAGTAAATTTCAAGCTGCCAATTTCAAGCAAGAACAAAGTATGCAGCTTATTAATTTATGGCTATCATCTTTGACCCTGAATTCATTGAGAAGTTTACCATAATTAATCTCCACCCATGACCAGCATAGTTCTCTATGAAGTTGCATGCGTGTAATTGAGACAGAGACGTGGCTGTTCTGCCCCTCACAGAGGAACTACTTTGCTCCCTGATGAGAAGCCAATTTATGATAGTTTGGAAGTTGACCGATCTATGAGACTATCTAAATCCACGTGACTAAACTAAAGTTTTGATCTCTTTTCTGATTTCCAGCTTTAATGTTCTGGCCCAAGTAAAGAAAACATGAAGTTTCCCTTTATTCATTCCCTTTCAGAAAATTATTTCTACCCCTGTCATGAAATAAAGAGTACTGTTGAGCAATTTTATTTTAGATATGGGGTGGCCATGCCTGCAGAAAGTGAGGAAGAAAAGAATATTTTTTTAAAAAAATTATGTGAAGTATTTCACTTTGGATATGAAAAAGAAAGGCTTACTAAGCATTACATGTGTAGAAATAGTGAAGATTCCTATAACAAAGAAGTTAATGAACTTTTAAACAAAATAAACGTTCCCTTAGTAAGGAAGGAGAGGCAAATTATAGTCATCTAACAATATCATCTGCTCCTTTTTCCTTAACTAAGACTTTTTTTTTCCAGTTTAGCACTGTACTCAATTAAAATGCTCACCTTGTTAACGTTTTTAAAGTCAGGTGTAATCATATGATCTAGTTCTGGTCAATGAGATATAGTTAGATGTCATTCAGTGGGTGTGCTTACAAAACTTTTAAAAGGACAAGGAACTGGCTGGAATCTGCTTTTTGCTTTTTGCTCTTGGCCTTTCCCTTTTCTCCTGTGTGGATGCAATGGTTGGAGACAGAACAGCCATATTGTGAACATGAGGATTAAAGCCAAACTCCACAGAGGGTGGAATTGAAAGTAAAAAGAAGACCTTGTGAGGATATTGTGAAGCTCCCGTATCAAGTCTTACCTGTTTCCTCTGTCTCTTTTTATTATGAGAAAAGAAAATCCTGTTTAGTTATTATTCCTGTGCAGCTGACAAAATCTCAATGGCTACAACCAGCTTCTATTAATAATTTTTTTCATGTAATAACATGTTGAAAACATTGTGTTTTTTCATACGTGCTATAAGTTAGAATTACTCTTGATAAAGGGAACTCAAAGTAAAAATAGAACAGTCTAAATTGGACCCTGACAATACTCTTGAATGTTTTATCAAACCAGCAAGCAAAGGCAGCTTGGTCTACTTAAGCCTCCTGCTTGAGCACCATGTCTTGTGGAAGATTTGTGGAAGACTCTTAGGTGTCACATGTGCTTTTCCAGCTTAAATGATTTCATGATATTTAGCACGATTTCAGTGGGATACTGCTGAGAAACTAACAGAAAGTACTATTTATCCAAATTTAACTATTTCTGTGCCTAGGCATTCTATATGCACTGTGATTTAAATTACCCTATAGGTGTTGAAATTTTCATTATGTTTATACTTCAAAGATGGAAATAAAATAGGAGTAAAACAAAAGAAAGCAGAATGCATTTTTTGAGAGCAAAAACTTTTTAAATTGCCCATGACCATAATTTTAGGGAAAAACAACAACAATTAATAATTACTCAAGAACCATGTAATTAAGTAAACATTGTAGTCCAAGCTCTGATTTTACACCAGAAAATATAGTAAGAGACATGCATAATATTTACGTACCTAGCCTTTTTATTAGGAGCCCAACTCCTAAACTAAAATCTTCCTAAGAAATTCACCATTATATTCTGAAATTGAAAACAAACACACAGTGAAGTATATTTGCTAATATTCTACAGGAAATATCAAAAAGTAAACTGTCTTTATATGAAAAGACTGACATTCTTTCTGATATTTAAGAAAGAGTAAGGTGTACAAAGTGAAAACCTACTACTTTTAAAAACCTAAAGTGTTAGATATATTACTCCTTGTGCATAGATATTTAAAATCACTCTTTGTTCCTTGCTAAAAATAAACATAATCTTTTAAAGTCTTGGAGTGATTTATATGAGTAAATGTATAAAAAATAAGTTTTATACCATGATAAACACACTACATATAAACTTAAGAAAGTGAATATTGGCCAGGTGCAGTGACTGACGCTTGCAATCTTAACACTTTGGGAGGCCAAAGTGGGAGGATCACTTGAATCCAGGAGTTTAAGACCAGCCTGGTCAACATGGTGAAACCCGTCCCTACAAATCATACAAAAATTAGCCAGATGGGTTGAAGCTCCTGAGTAGTCCCAGGTCCTCGGGAAGCTGAGGTGGGAGGATCACTTGGGTCTGGGATGTGGAGGCTGCAGTGAGCTGTGATTGCATCACTGCACTCCAGCCTGGGTTACCGAGAAAGACTTGCCTTTAAAAAAATGAATATTATAGACACCTTATTTTATTGATCATAGTGATCATAATGGTAATTAGTTGCTTAGTTTAGTGTAAACAGGGTTTTATTAACTTAAAGTCCTAAGGCCTAGTAATCACTAATCAACTGTGATATCTTAGGTAAGGTGAAAAGCCTCTCTAGATTTGAATTGTCTCATTTATAAAGGGAAAAATACGAAGTATTCTTCGATCTCTATTAATTCTTGAATACATGTGTGTAATGTGTTGTGCTGAGTGTATTCTACATCAAAAAATTGCAGATGTCACCCAAGAGGCACAGGGCAAAGAAATTTTTAGAAACACGGTTTTTAGGATCTGATCCATAGTCCTTGAAATATTATGTCCTAGTCGTTATTGTTTTTCCTCTTTGAGTGGCTGCTCTTACTGAGATTTAGTATGCAGCCGGAGGGGGAAACTTTCTTCCAACCACCACCAAACTTCCTCATATTTTGCAAGAGGGCTGCTTCTGAGGTCATTCGACAAACCTGTTATGCCAGTCACTCACTTCTGTATGCTGACTCTTGCTCGTCCTTCTGGGAGCCAGTCTTGGGGCAGGTCAGGAGACATACACTGGCTACCTTTATTTCCTTTATTTGGATGTTTTTTTTTTTTATAGTCTGCCATCTGAATAGAAATTACACTAAATGATATCCTTGACCTTGTCTGGTAAATGTGTTTGGAATTTGTGAATTGCTTCATTCTGATCAAATGATCTAAGTAGGTGAGGAAATAATACAGCAGGTAGCACTTGATACAATTTATAATAGCTTCTTCCCCTTTTGTCTTACCTGCCAGCTAACATAGTATACACACACACACACACACACACACACACGCACACACACAGAGGGAATCAGTATCACATTAAATTTATGGTCTTACTCCTTGGCCTCATCTTGAACCCCTAGCACAATGGCTTTTTGCAATTCATCAGAAGAGAAACTATAAGAAATTAATGAATGAATTGGCCTCAACATATCACCACCAAAAGAAAACAATTCAAAATTTAAGATGTTTAACACCCTTTAAACCACCACGTTTATTCTCTTATCAAAAGGATCTCATAACAGAATCTTCATTGTCAATATCATTGTCATCAAGTTTTTAAGTGTTATTGAAGATGAAGACAAGAACAGGTAATTCTAATTTTGCATCCTGTTTTGAATAGATTCTGCTCCTAGTTTCCAGGGCTCTGAAGGCATCTAGGTAACTGAGATAATGTTCTGCACATGATCCTTCCCTTATACTTGGTGCATATGCTTGAAAAAAGCCTGTTTGTCAAAAAAAAAATCAATTAATCTTAATGATACAAATATTTGCTTAATAAGACTCGTTAGGGAGCCAATATTAATCAAAGGCTCAGAATGATCTGTAATTAGCACTTTAATTTTACATATATTAGTGGATGGTTTGAAAGTGTTCAGCACTCTCTTTAAATTTCTTAATCCAGGACATCCTTGACTTTCACCTAAACTATGGTCCTAACCAAGCCTCCACTTAAACTTTGGTCACAGAAAGCTCAGACAGTAACTTTTACATAACATCAATCAAAGCAGGCCTGTCCTCAGATAAAGCTCTCCAGAGCTTTTCCACAGACTAAAATAAAATCCAAGTTTCCATCCTGCTCACATTTACTGACTCCCTCACATTGTACGTTCCGGCGATGCCAGCTCTCTTTACGCCTGAAGACTTGTCTCTCCTAGGGGCTCTGCATTTCCGTGTCCTCTGCCAGGAACACCTCTCAGTGACTCCCTCTTGTCTTTTCTATTTCAATTTAACTGACACTCCAGGAATACCTTCCCTGACTCCTGAATCCAAAATATGCCCCAATTCAACAAGTAACTCTCACAGCTTTTCTCTATTTCTACTCTTTTTTCAGCATTTGTTGCAGTCTGAAATATTCTTTATTCTTTTTTGTTTATTTATTGAATTCTTTATGATGTGCCTTTCAGTAGATGTGAGCTTCATGGAAGCAAGCATTGCTTGTTCAAAGCTGTATTCCTAAAACCTAGAATAATTCCTGTCACATAATAGGTACTCAGTATATATTAGTTAAACTGAAAAGTACATGTTAGGTAGAATCCTTTCTTCATCTCACATTTTCTGACTTAACTTGGCTATAATTCATGAGATTAAAAAAATACACCTGGACTAGTATGATTTGTTTTATTATTTTGTTACAGTGAGAAGTTTTATTTATAGGAAATATCTGATTTTTCACATAAAATCTTTTGTGCATTTCAGTGAAAACTTTGGAAGAAATGAAGGAACCATAGTGACCGTTTTGAGGCCTGCACAGTATCTCTTTTCCTTAAAAATTTCAAAACTTCATGTAGGCTGCTGATCTTAATACTACTCTTCCTCTTTTACAATGTCTTTTTTTAAAGAAATAGCATGTTTGGAATTCTACTCAGGAGGGCAACCTACTGTGTAAATTGCCATTAGTTTGCATCTCATCTGATTCTAAAGACTCTCTACCTGTTTTACTATAAATTTGTTTGGCTTTATCTTTGCTCCCAACTTATCTGGTGTTCTGTTGTCTACCTGAATGCCACTCTGTTTTCTTTGTGAACTCAAGTCTAAGAGAGATTAAAGTAAGGCCAGCTGAGTGATTTTCCAGTAAGAGGCCACAATTTATTCTAATTTTTTTTAGAGTTGAAGCAAATCACAGAGTCTGAAGTGAGAAGAGAGGAAGCCTGTGGTGTGGCTTCTTGTGGACGGTCATATCGCCTGTATCTGTACTCCAAAGGGAATGTATCTTGTGCCCCACGGTATTTTCTGACAGCCCATAGAAGAGGACACCTTATTTCTTTATAGGCTTCATTTCCATTTTGATACAATAAAAAATATGATTCCTATGATTCCTATACAGGTAGATGATCCCTGTTCATAGTAAAGCATAAAGAAAAATACTTGTCCTCTTTCCTCTGAGCCTTTAATGTGGTAACAATCATGTTTTGAAATTCTGTAAGAGATATGATGTAAGCTAATTGAGATTCAATTAGCACATCACATGCTTTTTGCTATGCAGAAGCTAACTGGGGATCCGTCTATTAGAAATTACTCATTGCTGGATGAGAGCTAGATGAATAGCAATTTAGACCTTGAAAGACATGCAAGACTATAAATGGAAGTAAAAGTGATGCTAATGGAAGATCACCCAAGAACTTTTCAGAATTCCCCATTGAGAAACGCTAATTTTCATATTTGACATTAGGGCTTATGATAATGACAAGACCTCAAGATTGAGTACAATTATATCCATAAAATGTATTGCAAATATCTTGAAAACTACCTATTAAATTGAATCTTGGAGCTGGATTTGTCTCATTTTCTAATAATGATTCACAACATAAGAAATTGGGATTTACTTTTCTTTGTTATTAACGACCAACATAAATCCACATTTTGTATCTAATCATTCAGAAGAGCCAAAGTGATCTTTTCAAAACCAAAGACAAACTGTCACTCTTCTGCTCAAAACATGGTGATGGCTTATCTTCCCAAGAATCAATCTCAAAGTTCTCACCATGGCCTTCTAGGTCTTTGCCCTCATCACCTTGCTCTCCCTTGGTTCATCCGTTGAAGTGGCTGGGTCTCATATCCTATTTTCTTAGTAAGGACACAGAATGTCATTGTTTCTTACTATTTCCTTAGTAGAGAATATCTATCTACATGGCTCATTCCCTCATTTCACTCTGCTTTACCCAACAGTCACCTTTTCAGAGAGATTTTCCCTGATTAAACCATTTAAGGTGGAATACTCCTCTTCCCAGAACCATCATACCAATACCCTTTACCCTGCTCTGATATCCTTCTTAGTACTTGCAACCAGACACACTGCACTTCATTTATTTATCTCTAATCTATATTTTCGCTATTAAAGACTGTTTCCCAAGGTTAAATACTTCAGATGTTTTTCTATGACTCTATCTCTAATACACATTAAGCACTTCACAAGTATCTGTCCATTGGATAAAGGATTTATGAACCTTTGCTTTTAGACTTCATCTGACTAAATCAGTTAATTGTGAATTCACTAATGAAAAAGAACAGAGTGAGAATTCTTACATACATTAGTAGAGACTAGCCTTCCTCTTCTAGTACTGCTACTGTTAAAATTGCTTACATAAGATTAAATTTTAAAAATCTTTATAGCATGTAATCCTTTGAAATTCAAGATATTTCTTTACTGTGTGGAAAGCAGGTATTATGAAAAGTTTCTGTTTTCTCAGATATTTACAGTAAATTGTACACTGAAAAAATTATTCTATGTCTGATCACTTACACAAAAGTATCTCTTTAAATCTACTTATCATTAATTAGTTTTTTTAAGCAGAGAAATAATAATTAATAAAAGGGCAGTTCAGTCCAAAATTGCTTTTTATAGCATTATTTTCCAGCATTTTTTCATTGCTTTCCAAGCAACAAAAATTACAATCAAAAGCATATTTTGTTTTAAACTATAATAGGATAAACAATAGCATTGCCCATAATACTGTTAGCCAAATTAGTGTGCACCCAGTATAGAATGTAAGCAGAAATAATGTCATAAGCAATTTTATATGAATTTCATTTTTGACAAACTTTTAATTTTCTAAACTTGTTCCTTTTAATGTCAAAATAACTGCCTTTTATCTTAGAAGATGGTTGCACAGAAATTATGTGCCTTAAATTTATTATATCATGTGGAATAATCAATTTACTTGCCACTAGTTAAAATTCCTAATCTCAGCTCATCTAACATTCTGAACAGTTGTAGAAAGAGATTTTCTCATTTACCCATCAGTCCCCCTTGTCTCTTGAGAGATGTTGACAAAACTCATACCTGTACTTATATACACAAATTTTCGTCCTCAGTGTACTAAGGAGATGAGGAAAACTTGAAAAGAAGATATAGACTCTCTTTTTTTATTAATTGCTTTTCCCTAAAAGAATTCACATTAGCAGCAGGATGAGCCCTAGCATGTTCTGGGACACTAGAGAGAACACTGACTCAATGGGAAAAATTCCATTTACTGCGTCACAACTTCCTGTGGTTTGTGCCCAAACTTTCCATAGTGAAAATGCTCACACTCAACGTTATTTAAGTCATAAAACAATTTGTTATTATAGTCTGCAGGAAACTGCACAAAAATGAAAGAAAATGGACTATGTGGAGCTTTTTATATGATTTACATTGTTCAAGTGGCCCCAGTTTCCATGAGAAAAAAAAATGCCTAAGTAATCTACTTTGAAAATCAAGCCTCTTACCAGGATATATATTTTTTTTTCAAAATGAGTATTGTGAGAAGCAGCAGCATTATTTGGAAGATGTAACCAGGTTTCATGATAATTTTGTGCAGTCTGAGATTATTAATTCATTTCCACGAGTCTGTTTGAAGTATGTGTTATCAACAAGGAAATATTTATCGATACACAGTGATATGTATTTATTGTTATTTATAAAGAAACATTACTTAAAAGTATAGACATGGCTAAAAAAAATTAATGTTCTAATCATTATTCATTTTCTTTGGTATCTAACCTAAATATCTAAATGTTGCATTTTTAATGTTTAAAATAAAATAGGCATATATTATTATTCAACGAAACAAAATCAAATACTGAAAAATTCTATCATTATTTTTTTCTTAGGTGCCATATCAATAAAAAGGTAAGGTGTGTAATTACCAATACAATAGTCGAGGGATGAACAGGAAATGCTTTCTGTACGTGTTTACCACGTGTATTTAATTAGTTAATCTGAGTCATGAGTGAATAGGTGATATAGAATAGTCAGTATTTTTTATAACATGTGTTCCATTACTCACTGCTGCCTAACAAATTACCCCAAAACTTAGCAGCTTAAAACAAAACTATTTATCATAGTTCATGGTTTTGTGGGTAAGGATTCAGCTGGGTGATTTTGTTTACTCTATAGGTCATTGACTAAGGCCAACAATTATTGTTCAGCAGCCTGAAGAAATAATACAGAAGGCCGAAGCAGCTTCACTCACATACTTAATGCCCTGGCTGAGATGGCTGGAAGGCAGGGCTTAGTTGGGACTGTTGACCACAATATTTACACCTGCCCCTGTCAGCATGAACCTGTCAGAGCATTTAGACATCTCACATGGCAGCAAAAAGCTCCCAGACTGACTGTTTCAAGAGATGGGAAATGGAAGCCGCCTGTTTCTTGAGACCTGGGCCCTGAAAATAGCATGATTTCTCTTTTGCCATTTTCTACTATACGTTCCTTGTATCAGGACGTGGGATCTATGTTCCCCTCCCTTGAGTCAGAGGCTACTCAGAATCTGAATGTATAGCAGGAATTCCAATTGACACTAAAGACACCTTGAGATGTAGAGGAGTCTATTTTGCTATGAGAAAACATCCTTTCTCGGTGACGTTAAGACCTTGCTTCACCAGTTTGATTCCCTTCCCCAGTGTATTGTAGAAAATCTTAGTCTGTGTTTGAACAAAAATGAAAACAAAACAAACCATCACAATAAAAGAACCTTCCCTTGACTCCATAGGACTCTTTTATTATGTGTATTTTTTTTATTCCATTCACCTTCAAACTTCTCACTGGAGTACTATGTAAGCAGTGTCTCCATGCCTGCTACTCTACCCGTGGCAACGTGGCTTCTCTCCCAGGTGTTTTTGCAGAAACGCCTCTCTTTCCCTCAATGGCTTTGTAATTCTGAACACAATGAACCTTCATTGGTCAGGTATTAACAGCCTTCTCTGATGCCTTTGACACTGTTTATCCCTCCTTAAATCTGGAAATCATTCATTGGTCTTCTGAATTGTCACAATCTCCTGGTTCTCCAGTTTCCACACTGTCTTCTCTTGAGACTCCTCTTGCTTGGTCTGTAGATATTAGCTTTCTTCAAAGTTCGGCAACTAGGGTCTGCTATTTTCATTCTGCAGTATCTCTTTGGGTGATGTCATTTTTGTTCACACTCATAAACAACCCGTCTTTGCTGATGACTTACATAGTTAGATCTCTTTCTCAGAATTCCTAGCAGAGCCTCAGATCTAACATCTAAATGCCAAATGCCAGCTCTGTGTCTCTGAGTAGATAGATGCTTCAAATTTGACCTGTCTAACCTGGATTGTTCTCTCACATTTATTGTACCTTTTCAGCAACATCAGCGTTCATTAGGTCAGTCATGTTATAAAACTGGGCTCTATCTTTGGTCTGTCTCTCTCTTCGTCCTTTTGCAACTCTCCAGCTACTTATACCCCTTAAATAACGAGTCCTGTTGATGTACATGCTAAATATTTCCTGGGTTTTAAAACTCTCCCTCAATTCCTACTAATGCTGCTCTAATTTGTCTAATATTACCTTCTGAAAGAAGTATTACAACTGCCTCTTGTTTCTCTACCTAGACTTGTGTCCACCCACATACCAGAAAAAACTCTGAAGACGTGACAGTAACACCACTATGCTTCACAACTTTCAATGCCTCTCCATTGCCAAGAACAATATTTTTAAAACTGTCGATAGACACTCATTAATAAATTATAAAATTCGTTTAGTAGATCTCAATGAGTGTATTTAATGAAATAGAACAGGCTATGTAGAATATTACAGAGCTTTGCATTTAGTAAAAGTCAGATATGATCCAACTGGTTCAGGTGTGTGTCTACACCTACTGGGTAGCAATAAATTTTTAGGAAGTATGAAGGTCCCTACTAATTACATGTAACTGCTTCAATGCACCTTCAAGAATCAACTACACAGGCCGGGCGCCGTGGCTCACGCCTGTAATCCCAGCACTTTGGGAGGCGGAGACAGGCAGATCACGAGGTCAGGAGATCGACACCATCCTGGCGAACACGGTGAAACCCCGTCTCTACTAAAAAATACAAAAAACTAGCCGGGCGAGGTGGCGGTGCCTGTGGTCCCAGCTCCTCGGGAGGCGGAGGCAGGAGAATGGCGGGAACCCGGGGGGCGGAGCCTGCAGGGAGCCAAGATGGCGCCGCTCACTCCAGCCTGGGCCACAGAGCCAGACTCCGTCTCCAAAAAAAAAAAAAAAACAATCAACTAGACAAAAATTTCTCTACTGTTTATCCTAGCCAGGCACTAGGCCAGGTGCTGACTCGTATGTTATTTCCTTCCCAACTCTTCTTTCCGACAGATTGAGTTTCATTCCTTCCCCGGCCTCCCCATGATAACCTACGCACACTTCTCTCATCACACTCACCCGAGAAAGGGTGTCTCCCCCAGGAGTAGTTGCATCATTAGATTCATGGCCCCTGCATCCTGGACATTTTCTGGCAGAGGGCTGACACACAAGTGAATCCAAGCATGTGAGTGTGTGTGTTTGTGTATGTGTATAAATTTATGAAAGTTGTCTAAGCAGTGCTTTGCTTTACTCTTTAATTTGAGCACAAGGGTTAGAAGTATAAGAAGAAGTTTGCTTCATTAAAATAAAGATGATTTATTCCTATCTGTAACCTTCTTTGGGTATCATGTGTTTATTTCTTGAATATTCTGTGCACATAAAAATATGTTAATCAGAGAAAAGTGAAAGGATATTTACAATCTGTTATATACGTAATTGTATATGAGTCTTTGCACATGCTGTATTGACTACACATTTGCTGATGTGAGAAGAAGCAAAACAAGAAACTTCAAGATTAGCTGCATATCAAATGTTTACTATAGTATTTGCACATTGAATGAGACATAGTTTTCAAGTTGATATTTTCAAACTGTGACTGCTGTAGGTTTTTGTATAACATCAACATCACTTAAAAAATATAAAGCTTTACATCAATATTTCTGGCTCCTGGCAATTATTTGACCATATCAACTTGTTTCACTTCAAGAAACCAGAGTAGTTACTATATTATTAAAGTTACCAAATAATTTACTAAGATGTCCTTAGGTTTTCCATAATATCAGTACATAAGCCAGCATTAAAGAATAAAGCAATAAAAAATATAAACTATATCTAATGGGATGTGTTTTAGAAGAGATTACTTAGAAGAAATTGTGGTTAAAAGAGTGTTCCCCTACTTGATCTACAAGAAGAGCCACTTGATTGTCAACTGATAACATAGTTAAGTAGCTGGCATGAATTTCTTTCTGTTACTATTAGGTTTATGTGTGTTTAATTATAACATGAAAAAATACATGACAGGGATCTTTTTGTACAAATACAATAAAATTTTATATTTCCCTTTTGTTACTTTATACATTAAGAATAATGTTTCCACAACCAGAACTATACATAAGTGCTTATATTTCCTATTTGCATTAAAGAATCTTTATGTACAGAGTCTAAGAATATTAATGTCTCATTCTATACAGAGCTAAAAATTTAAAAAGTTCCTGACATTCAGACTTGCCTCTCCCAACAGACTATTGCTATCAATGTTGAACAACATGTACCTAGTAGAATCTAGCTGATTTCTACCTTAGGTAGAAATTGATGTGAAATTCTATAAACAATGTTCAACCTAATTAAAATAATTCAGAAGGCTTAACCTTTTGTTTGAAAATAGTTTTTTTTTGTTTTGTTTTTTGTTTTTTTTTTTTGAGATGGAGTCTGGCTCTGTCACCCAGGCTGGAGTGCAGTGGCCGGATCTCAGCTCACTGCAAGCTCCTCCTCTCGGGTTCCCGCCATTCTCCTGCCTCAGCCTCCTGAGTAGCTGGGATTACAGGCGCCCGCCACCTCGCCTGGCTAGTTTTGTGTATTTTTTAGTAGAGACGGGGTTTCACCGTGTTAGCCAGGATGATCTCGATCTCCTGACCTCGTGATCCGCCTGTCTCTGCCTCCCAAAGTGCTGGGATTACAGGCTTGAGCCACCGCGCCCAGCGAAAATAGTTTTTATATGGTAAAATACTTGACATCTCCAGCTCCCAAGCTGTCCCTTAACCATGGGAACACAGTCTTTTCCTAAGTTGCATCTACATCTATAAAAGATATCTTCTACTTCAGGTTAGCTGATGGGAATAACTTCAAACACTGAGCATAGAAATTGAATCTTTATGTAAGGAAGTGAGTCAGAATCCTGCATTTACAGATTGTTAATCTCTGAGTTTGTCATCATGGGAGTGGGGGGAGACCAATGCTTGCACATGCTTTTATCATTACTGCCCAAATCCAGTGAGACAAACAAGGAAGCCTTTGCTTCTCTAGTACTAACTCCATTACAACCCCACACAATGATTAGGAATAGGAAATGCTAACCCTACCCCAACCTCACCAAACATGCATTGTGAGGCTCTTCCTGAACCAGATCAAACACTTGACCATAAATGGGGAGTATGGAGATCTTCCCTGAAGAACAATGAGATTTTCCTTGGACATTATTGGTTGAGAGTGAAGGCATGGAGGGATAAGTGAATTAAATCCAGTTCCATATGTGAGCATCATCATGAGTTCACTTTCCCTACCAAAGAAAACTGTTTCTTATTTTCTTTCTAAATCATTAAGAAATAAGAGCATCTACTCAAGGGAAACAGTTTCATTCCATTGAACTAGAGAATCTAAGTCAAATTGGAATAAATTCTACTGGCATGGCCTTGATTTTGTACTTTTTGTAATACTAGAAACCTGCATTATGGTTTTGAATAAAAGTTGGCTTTTTCCTCTCCCTGCCTGATTATAAAGAGCTCTGTTTTTGCTAACCAGGAAGAGTAGAATATGATATAATTAATTTTTTTATTCTTTTATTTGATAATTGAGAAAGGAAGAGTATTAGTTCAGCACACTACATTTAAACAGAATGTCAGTTTGGCTATTTTGACTTTATACAAGTCTGTAAATAAGAATGCATTTATACATGCATAATTAAGATGGACAGTTTTATGGACACATCTTGGATGGAGCACTTGGATGGCCCATAGAACCCTCTGTTTGTCCCTATCGTAGTACTTACTGTATTGTGTTAAGATGCTTATTGACTTAAATGTATTTCCTAAAAGGTGGTGATTACTTTGAAGCCAGCGACTATGACTTGTTCAATTCTGTATTTCCAGTTCTTAATGCAATGGCTTACATACCATAAATAAATTGGTGCTCAACAGTATGGTTATTGAATGTAAAAATGAAGATTGCATCAGCTGGTTTATGACATGTAACAAACCACCCACAGAGGTGGTACTTAAAACTAATCATTATCATTGTTGATGAGTCTGTTGGTCATCTGAGCATTCCTGCTGATCTTGTCAGACTAAGCTGATTGCTGCTGGGCCCACTCATGCTTCTGTGGTCAGTAATGGACTTGGGCATGGGCCATGATATCTAAAATGATGTTATTGTCACATCTGATGTTTTTCTTTCTACTAGAATGGCTAAGGAAGGTGGCTATACCATGTCTCTTGTCATCCAACAGTCTAGGGAGAGTTTGTTCACATGGCAGCAGATGGTAGGAGTTCCAAGAACTTAATAAAAATTGCAAGTCCTCTTGACGTCTAGATTCAGAGGTGCAATTGCATTTTGACTCATTTATTTTATCAAAACCAGTCTGAAGACAAACTTGTATTCAATATGTGGAAAAAAGGAATCCCCCCTCCCATGTTTTGATGGAAGGACTATGAATTATTGTGGTCATTTTTGAAATTCACTACAGATGATAAAGCATCCCGAATGTCACAAGAGACTAAGCTACAGTGAAATCTGAAATCTCCTTTCTGTGACATTAGCAACATCATTAATATCTTAATCCTTTTTCTGCCTGGGATCTGAATCCCTTTCAAAAGCCCACATTTATTTAGGTCAAATAATTAAAATGAAGGCAACTAACTTAAATTTAATCGCTTAAAATTTTATTTTAGACAGCTGTAATAAACACAAGTAGATAAACACAATAACAGTTTAATGAAAAATAGCTGTGTTCTCTAAACAAAAAAATAGTAAGAATATCAGTAGTGAGTCACATTTTTACACATCTCTGTATATTAGGTTTAATTTAAAAATAGTTGGATTATCAAATTAAAAAAAACCTTACATGCTAGTTACTAGCTTTACTTCTTGTAAAATGTTTTCCTTTCAGTTATCTCAATGCCTCTGTCTACCTGGGGAGGCTAGACAGAATTGAAAATTGAAGCAAAAATCCTACTCTGGTTATAGAAAGCTGTTTTGAGAACTGGAAATTTCAGTGGCCTGCTGCCAGTGGTTTATTTTAGTTTTATTTTATGTCTTGATTCCACTCAACCTTAAGAAAACCATAGCCTGGATAATCATAGTTCATTTCTGAAGTGGGCTCAGCAACAGAAAGGATTCACCATTCTTTTAACATTCTTTTATCAGTGTAACTATCATTCGCTTTCTTCTTCTTCTTCTTTTCTTTTTCTGATGTTCTGTAGCACCGTAGCATCAAATATTATAAGAACCCCTCCAGAGTTCACGGGCATTATGAGACGGAATCACTGAGTTAGATGATATCTATAAAGAGATATTGAGGATGTCATTAAAATAAACATCAAGCATTGTGAGGTAGAACATGAAATTCTAGATAAAGTGGTTTTCAGAATCAGATTTCAGTAAAACTGTGAGACCGAAGAAATGTTGTCTTGGCAACCTATGAGTTAGTTTAAATTTTGCATCCTACTTTGTGTTAGAAAGTTTTCTATATTCACTAAAATCCTCCCTGATGATGCTTGGGTAGTTTTTGTAAGCAATGTTCAAGGATAGGACTATTTCAAAACCAGGAAGAATGGCTTTAAGCAAAGACAAATAGATAAGGGTGGCAAACTTTGTATCACACTGTGGAGGTCACTAACTACTCAAATAATCTTGAGTACTCCCACGCATGCAGTCATGTATTCATCTAAAAAACATTTATTGAGCACCTTCTATGTATCAAGCCCTGAGCCTATTATAAAGAAGAATGAAGTACATCCTTATCCTCAATAATTATACTGCCTGGAAAAGAAAGCCTACAGCTAAGTTGATGATAAAATATGAAGTAGAAATGAATATAAAGTGCCCAGGTAGCATACAAGGAAAGCAACTACGTATTATCTGGAGAGCTACTGGTGAATTAATGAGGCACTTATATAACATAGATGATGGATTAAAAAAAAAGCTAGTTGCAAGTAGAACTCAAGCAGTGTGAATGGCACAACCCAATGCAAAAAACTAGAAAGTAATTTAGTCTCTTTGAGAAATTTTTCTAAAGCATAAGTTATATTGTTTTGGGGAAGATAAGAGTAGATTTAGGTAAAATATTATAAAGTCAGAATTGCTAGTGTTCAAATTATTGATTCATGTGCAAACATTGTTACCTAGTGTAGCACATGCTCTGATCCTTCTAAGTCAGATTTGAATCGTTTATCTTCTATGCCCTTCATAGGCACTTGGATTCTGTTACTTTTCATATTGCATTTTACTGTTTCATAGTATCTGTATTTTTACTTTAACCATGAAAATAAGACTATCTTATATTTCTATCTCCTTCATGTGGAAGAATGCAAAGTACTTGTCATATTTGTTGACTGCTTTTCTACCTTCCCAAATTATCTTAATTCTTCCTATTCTTAGTCTTAAAATAGTTGTCCACTTTCTTAGTGAGCTTACTTTATTGTTCCAAGCTAGTAACACCAACTGATAACTTTGAACTAAAACAAAGAATTCACTTACGTCTAAATTGGTTTCCCAGTCCCAATGGATTCAGCAAAAACACTGAGCCTTAGAAATGTACACCAGTGGGCAAGCATCTTCACACAATGTCACTTGTACCAGGGTTTGTCCAAATCCAGAGAACCACACGGTCAAAGAAACCATGGATTTCACTCAAGTTGTCTATTTGAACAAATTTGTTTGTATCTACTGTTCTTTTATTATCCCCATGTATGCTTTTAATCAGCTAGATGTAGAGTAGTACACAGTCTTTGCTTCCAGCTTTTAAAGACTTGTGAAAATCTGAGAATCAGTAGTGACCCACTATCTGGTAATATTACGGAGCAATATGAGCTCACTGCCCACAACAGATAGAAACCAACACTATAGCAATGATTTTTGCGAAAAGAAAGTCTTTATTGCCAGGCTGGCCAGCAAGGACACAGGTGATGCAACTCACATCTATCTTACTAATTCAGGGTCTGGGGAAAGTTCTAAGGGGCCAGAGGACAAGGGAAAGGATTAAGAAATGTTCGTCTGGTGGAGTCTAACTGAAGGACTTCAAATTTGACCATTTACGGTAAGGGAGGTTGAGGAGGGTTTTAGCTCCTGATCTTTTGGGCCAGTGGACCCCTGAGTTTTGAAAAGGTTTCAGGGTTTAGGTTCTGGTCATATCCTGGTCTTCTTGGTTCCACAGGGAGGAATCATGGGTTCTGGGTGTTGCTAAAGGTCAAAACTTTTTCTGTTGTGCATGCTTGGGCTACATGATTAGCAATTTTGACCCTGTCATTCCTACAGGGTAACTTGACATCCTGTCATCAACAGAGTAGACCCAGGTTGGGCTGCTCCTGTTATACTAAGGATACATCAAGTCTGAGAAAATATTCAGAAAATTCAATTTCTTGTGGCCATATTCAGAAAATTCATGTCTATGGAATTACATGCAAACTTATGGTGAAAGAAATAGTCATAAAATAACTCATGGGAGATCTTCCGAATACCTGTTTAAATTAAGAATGAAATCCATGATATTGGCATAAAACAAGGTCCTTTGCCTGCATTGCACTGTTAATAGGATAGCCTCATGAGTGATTTAAGGCATATTTAGATGTCATGCTTCAGGCATTGTTGCTTTTTATTGACAAAAGAGATTGCATGATGGTTGTTTTTGATAAGTTATTGCTTTCTGTGCAAGAGTCCTGCACACAGAAAAAAAGTATTGGGCTTCTGAAACTGTGAAATTGCTACTGAATATTACCTGAGGAAAATTGATGTGATACGAAAGAGTTGTGATTTTGTAGGCATTCTCCCAATTGTTCATTTTATCCCTGCTAATCTCCTGGCTTCCTTGCTTCCAGCTTTCTTTGAAGTTATTTTTATTTTCTCCGTTTTACACTTCAGCGAATGCTCTCCCTATGTGAGAAAAACCGAAGACCAAAGTTCATAGATGTTTACTGTCCTTTTGTCTAACACATGCATGTCAGAGTCTTATACTAAAAATATCTAGCAAACTGCTTGTGGTTTTTTTTTTTTTTCTCTTATGAGTAGAAAGGGTACTAGCTTTCAAGAATCATTGATAACCAAACTTGGTGACATGTTTTCAGTTGATTACATTATCATCAGTATCAGTTTTCTAGGATTTAACTCAGTGGCATGCAATTTGGTTCCTGGACACTAATGCATTTCTAGGAGGACATCTGTGACTGACTGGTTGACTTTAAAGTCACCCTCTGCCACTGCATCTCTGTCAATGCCTCTTTATTAGAAATATACCTAGAGAAACATCACACATTCTGGCAGCTTGCAGTATAATATGAGATGCCTTCTAGGCATAAAATAAAAATACTAGAAGCACAGTTAAATAATTTTTAACTTCCATGTTGTGATTAGATGAATAAACCTTACAAAATGAAAAATAAACATCTATACTCATTACTTTCCTGCATCTACCTAAATCCATGTTTCAAAGGAGATCTTTAAATTGATCTCAACAATGGAGACAACTCAGGAAGTAAATTAGTTGCTGAGATGTCAGTTATTTCAAATGTTGTAGGACATGTTGATTTACCAAGGCATAGTAATAGTATTAGTGATTTATTGGTGTATTTATTTCTTTAAAATGTGTCAACTTACACAAAATGTATAACGTCACCATTATAATAAAAGATCAAGTATCATCCATCCATCAGTCCTTCTATTTTGGAAACATTTGAAGAGTAAGGTACAGTAGCACACTTCATGGTGCTCAGGCTTTGGTAGGGTGCACAAGAATACAAACAATTGCAGTGCAGAGTAGTAAGTTTAGTAAAACAAGTTAGTTCATACAAAATATTTTAGAATCATAGGGAACAAAGCCTTCAATTCTGCCTACCTATGTCCAGCAATTCCTCAGAGATCAGTTCAATCGTCAGCTGGTTCCAAGGAATAAGTAGTACTTTGCCAAACCAATAAATGGTAGGAGGCATTTCAAAAAAACTGGAGACAGAATATGGAAATGCAAGAGTCATGAAATTGCTTGACATGTTTAGGAACCTATGAAGTTGGTTGCTGGAGCAAAATATTCAAAAGAACTTGCAGCAAATGCTGCTGAAGAGAAAACTAAATCATGGCCTCTTTGCTATACTCAGCTGAAAGATTTCTCATTATTTTATCTAGGTAATTGTGAGGAGCTGTTTATGGTTTCCACCAGAGTAATGAAAGATCATAACATAATATCAGCATTGCTTAGACTGTGCTTAACGATGGAGGGTGGTGGGGACAGAAATAGGAAAGACTGACCATGGAGCAGACATTAACAAATGAAGACATTGTTTTAGTAGTACATCAAAGAGATGCTGTAGCTTGAATAAAGGCAAAATAATTTGGAATATTAAAAAAAAGAAGTAATTGATATTATAAACCACATACTACACAGCTTTGAAGATGCAATGAGAAATGTCTTAATGTAGCCCTGTAAAATTGTTCAACTGAAAAATACGTATTTAAACAAGAAGTTTATAAATACTTGAAATCTACACTTTTATTTTTTAAATAAAAATACTTTAAAATATTTTAAACATAAAAACTAGTTTTATGTTATCTAAAAAAAGTCTTTCTATGTAGAACAAATTGATCCTGAGTTTCTAAATGAATCTTGAATGTCCTTGGACACATTTCAGTCTCCTTGTTGAAGAAGAGTTCTTGGGTTATGCTTGTAGTGTCTCTGACACATTCACCAAAATGATACCATGAAATATAAATTAAATCAGCCAATTTGCAATAACCTCTCATTAAAACAATGTTTAAGAGAAAATTTCTGATTCAGATAACTTGAAAATTCTATACTGTTATTTCAAGATAAACTATGCAAAATATATATAATTGTTTGCAAGTAATTTTTTTAAACCTGAACTTTACGGCAAAACTTTAAAAAAAATGCTTGAAAATGCTTTTCCATAGGTTATTTTGTCATTTATTTTCCATTAAACGTGAATGAGCAGCAATATGGAATAGTGCTTTCGACAACCCAGATGAATAGCCTTAGGAGATAGCAATAACCTGATCAGCATTACTTCAAGCATTCCCATGTTTAATTATTCCTGATTTAAAGACGATTATTATTAGCTTTTGTGTCATGTTTATATTTACATTTCATTTATGTGACATTCTTGATTCTTAAAAAAAAATCATTGACAGATTAATGCATATGCCATATCTTGGTGGGCAATAAATTTTTGGTGGATTTTTTTAATACAATGGTTTGTTTCAAATCTAACACCTGTGTGCTTTGAAGTCTAACTCCTAGAAGATATCGAACTATAACTCTAGAGCCATTAAAAGACATTTAATATATTTTAATACCAATTAGCTATTCACTTGGCTATAGAGAGATTTTGCACACGTTTACTAATTCATCTAGTCTACGAATATGTATCGATAATCTAATATATGAAAAAGTACTTGCAAAGTACTATAAAAGATGAACAGAGATGAATAAAATTTGGTCTTGATCTCAGTGAGCTTAAGAAGCTGAAAGGCAAAGTAAGATATACAGGTGACCCTCAAACAACCCAAGTTTGAACTAGGAGGGTGCACTCATACACTGATTTTCCTCAGCGTCTCCCACCCAAGACAGCTGGACCAACTCCTCCTTTTTCGCTTCCTCCTTACGGTTTTCCTAATAACATTTGCTTTTCTCTAGGTTACTTTATTGTACGAATACAGTATATAATAGATATAACATATAAAATATGTGTTTACTGACTGTTTATGTTATCAATATGGCTTCTAGTCAACAGAGGGCTATTAGTACTTGAGTTTTGGGAAAGTCAAACGTTATACGTGGATTTTCAACTACACAGGAGGGATGTTTTCCTAACCCCCATGTTGTTCAAGGGTCAACTGTATTCACAAACTATCTCAATATAAGCTAGAAAGTAAGATATATGAAGAAAGGTATGAGATAAAGAATCATTGTTTGGAATAAGTAATGATTATTTCTATCACGATATAAAGAAATGATTTATTCATTTATCCAGACAGTATTTTTGATATTCTACTGTAGGTCACACAGAATTCTTAGCATAAGAACTAGTGTAACAAAAAGGTAGAGTCCCAGCTCTGAAAGCATTTACAGCTTACATGAGCGGACTGAAAAAAAGAAAAAAAAACAACAAAAAACCAAGCAGATAGATAGCACAATTGCAAAGTGTTTGAAAGGATTAAAAAAAAAAATGGACACAGATACATAGCAACTGGATGATTGTTGGAAGGGGTTTAACCAAAAGTGCTCTCTTCAGGGGTGTCAATTAAAATTAGCACGTTGGAAATTTTTAAGCAAGAGAGTGAAATTACTGTTCACGAAAAAGTTGGTTACTGAGCTCAGCCTGGGGACTAATTTGGACCAAACTAAATCAAGTTAGGGAAAAGGTCAATTTGGAAAGAAAAATATGTATAACAAGAATATGTTCGCTATTATTTTTATTTTATTTTATTTTATTCTTATTATTTTTTTGGAAGGGAGTCTTGCTCTGTGGCCCAGGCTGGAGTGAGCGGCGCCATCTTGGCTCCCTGCAAGCTCTGCCCCCCGGTTCCCGCCATTCTCCTGCCTCAGCCTACCTCGGCCTGTCAAAATTTTGGGATCACAGGCATGAGCCACAGCACTGGGTCCTGAGAACAGTTGCAGCATTTTATTGTTAAAACTTCTTGGCCAGGCGCGGTGGCTCACTCCTGTAATCCCAGCACTTTGGGAGGCCGAGGCGGGCGGATCACGAGGTCAGGAGATCGAGACCATCCTGGCTAACACGGTGAAACGCCGTCTCTACTAAAAATACAGAAACTAGCCGGGCGCGGTGGCGGCGCCTGTGGTCCCAGCTCCTCGGGAGGCGGAGGCAGGAGAATGGCGGGAACCCGGGGGGCGGAGCTTGCAGGGAGCCAAGATGGCGCCGCCACTCACTCCAGCCTGGGCGACAGAGCCAGACTCCGTCTCAAAAAAAAAAAAAAAAAAACTTCTTTAGGAGGCTCAACCTAATACTCTTCTATGATTGAAAATGGGTTTTCAAGGGACAGTCCAAATTGTAAATGTTACACGACTGAAGAAGGCCAATGCATCTAATACATAGCATCCTAGTGACCTTCAAAGGTCGTTCAGCTTCTCTTTGAGACTTAGTGGCTATAAGGAATTAAGGAAATAAAGAGGATTCTGTCAATGAGATCCAGGCTAAGAAACAGAAGAGAAAAAGGTTGGTAATAAAGTTTGTTCTAAGGATAGGTAGACTTGGCATAATTTTAAACTCAGAGTCAAATAAAGAAGAAGAATTTGAATATTTAAGCCACTGAAAAAATTGAACAATTTTTTGAAAGATGTGGGAAGTACGTGATGGAGTAAGCTGGGGAAAGGCTAGTATTGAAAATAGTGTTCTAAAAATAGCAAAAAATAGAAGAGAGAATTTTAACATAATTTCAAGGCTCAGATATGTTTTGTCCTCATCCCTTCTAGTATTCAACGTTTTTAATAGATGTTGGAACACAAGTTTTGTCTGTTCAACTCTGTTCCCCTTTATAAAACTATGCAATGGATGAATAGAGAATATATTCAGATTTATAAAGGGGAACAGAGTTGAACAGAATACTAGAAGGAATGAGGACAAAACAGCTTCCAGATGAGATACATAAATCAAAACAGATTAATATTCCCTCTGATGAATATATTGCTGCTTTTGGTTCTTGTATATATTGATGCTTACGGTACTGTTAAGAACCCTGAGTTTACAGTCATGTTATTTTCATTTTTAACAATTTAATTTGGAATTCAAAAACTTTTTATGTCGTTTTCCTCGTAAATAGTGCTTAAACTACTTGTCAATATTCTGTTCCAAGAATGCATACAAATTGGATTTTGTTTTTCATTTGATGTGTGTTAAGAGTGGGGAAGACGCATAACTGATGTGCATCTGGCATATCTGATGTGCCACACTGCCAACAGTTCAGATGACTTTATGGAGGTCACAGGTCATTCATAATGAAAAAAAAAAAGCATACCCAATTCTGTTAGAATAGACCAAATAATCCCTGACAACATGCAGTAAATGAGAATAAGTGACCTGAAAAAGCAGGATACTTTACTTTGTGAACTCTATGTAAGGTTACATGAGAGACTTGGAATTTTCTATGTGTCAGGGAAATTTCTGTGCAGGATATTCCCAGAGGATGGAGTGATTTAAACTTAGACTTCACAGTGGCAGTGTCTGCTGCGGAACTGGCAGATGTCAGAGCATGTGACAAGACAGGCTGGGCAGAACTGCAGAAGAGCATCCCTGATAAGGCACTGGAAGAGAAGGGATTATTTGTTTACAGTTGCAGATTATAAATAAATCTGCCATGTTAATCAAGGGCATATCAATGCTTTCTTTGCCAACTGCATAGTCATTTCAATTGGAGTGAATGAGTTGCACCAATACATTTTTTTCTAAGTGGTTTTCTTGTAATTGTTACTAAAACTGTCCTTGGTTGCACATAATGCATAGAGAAATGTTAATATATTTCTTGATTTAGCTTTTTAGTACGCTATTTATTCTCAATAAGTAGCTTAGTTCTGGCTTTATAGACAAGAAGCACATAACTGATTTACTGGGTATATGTTAACATTCAGCCATCTAGACCATTTTAGCCAAGCCTTAGGAACCCTGTTTTGGTCATGAGAATATTTCAAAACAAAAAGCAGAGAAATAAACCAGGTTAAAGTCTAAGACCTGTAATTGAGAGCAGGGAGTCTGTTAAGCTTTAAAAATCAAAACCCAAATTTTGGTACTAGTGTGTGTACATGTATTAGTCTGTTCTCATGCTGCTATATAGAACTGCCCAAGACTGGGTAATTTATAAAGGAAAGAGGTTTAATCGACTCACAGTTCCACAGGACTGGGGAGACCTCGGGAAACTTACAACCATGGCAGAAGGGGAAGCAAACACGTCCTTCCTCACATGGGGGCAGGAAGGAGAAGTACTGAGGAAAGGGGAAAAGCGCCTTATAGAACCATCAGATCTTGTGAGAACTCACTTGCTATGGAGAGAACAGCATGGGGGTACCCGCCCCCATGATTCCGTTACCTCCAACCTGATTCCTCCCGTGACACATGAGGATTAGGGGAACTACAATTCAAAATGAGATTTGCGTGGGGACACAGCCAAACCCTATCAGTGCATGAACATCCAATCTCTTTGCAGTGAGGCCAGAGACTGCATTTCAGTTCTATATTATTTTGTCTTCAAAATATCTTTTGTTTTGTTTCGTTTTTGAGATAGGATCTTGTTTTGTCTCCCAGATAGGGTCTTGCTTTGAGTGCGGTGGTGCAATTATGGCTCACTGCAGCCTCAACTTTCTGAGCTCAAACTATCCTTCCATCTCAGTCCACCAAATAGCTGGGAGTACAGGCATGCACCACCATGTCTGGCTAACTTTTGTAATTTTTATAGAGACAGGACTTCTCCATGTTGCCCAGGCTGGTCTCAAACTCCTGGACTCAAGCCGTACACCCACCTTGGTCTCCCATGCTAAGATTACAGGCATGAACCACCAAGTCCAGTCTGCCAAGTGTCTTTAAAAATTTTTAACTAGTTTCAAATATTTAAAAATCAAATTTTATATAAAAATAAAATTTCTTTAGTTCTCTTATAAATCCGACACCTGAAAAATGAACCCATATTTGGGATGGTGCCAATCGGCACCATTGCTATCTAGTTTACATAAACTGCACAGTCTGTCACCTTATCTACCTGACCCTAGGAAAATAATTGAAGCAAAGAGATATAGATCAGGTTTTTTACATCCAAGAATTGTGTGACTTGTATGGAAAGCCTACCCGCAAATTAGATATTTGGTTACATACAAAAATAGAATTTGCATAATCACATAATTGTTAAACTCAGGCATTTTTCCAAGGCTTTGAAAATCACACAGTCCACTCATTCTAATATTCACTTTTTTCTTACTCTCCAAATGTTATTTTCATTTAATTTATTCTCCTTTGCACAGAGTTCGATCTAGATATTGAATCAATTTCTCTGTGTAGAAAGAGTAGCAAAAAAAGACTGATTTAAGTGGAGAGATTTAGTTCATTAACATATTTATATCCCTTCTGCAATGTGACTATTCATTTTCCTGTGTTTCTAGATTAGAAACTTCTTGTCATAAATATATGGCAGTTTCTAAGGCCAACAAAAAAATAAGCTACTATCAGTTCCATGTGTGAAAGATGACTAGAAACTGGATGATCTGATACTAATTAATTTGATGATTTAATGAAACAAATTTTGTTTTACCCTTGAGTATCAATCCTAAATGAGTACATCCTTATATTTAAACTGAAATACCAATTTTTAAAGAATAAAAGCTATAACAATTGAAGTCACATTTAAATATAAATTCATTTGATATATAGTAATATGTATGTTATATTGATTTTAACATACATATTTCTGAGGATGTATTCATAAACATTTAATAAACATATATTTTTAGACTAGTTTCACCTATACTCAGAAGAACAATTAGTAAGATTATCTTACTAATGCAAACTAGATCTCTCTTCATATCCCTCCCTCCCTCCCTCCCTCCCTCCTTCCCTCCTTCCTTCCTTCCTTCCTTCCTTCCTTCCTTCCTTCCTTCCTTCCTTCCTTCCTTCCTTCTTTCCTTCCTTCCTTCTTTCCTTCCTTCCTTCTTTCCTTTCACAAGTATTTATTGAGCACCTACTATATCTCAGGTATTGTTCTAGGGATATAACAGTGAACAAGACAAGCAAAAGATTCAGCACTCATGAAGGTTGTATTCTTTATTCAATCTATTTCAAAAACACACTTTTTAAAGGGATTTTTAGGTTTTATTTTTAAACCCTTAAAGGTTGCATGCCATTGTGTTTCCTTCTTCAAAATGAGGCCAATTTTCTCTACATTGATCCTAGAGTGGCAGATGTTAAGGTAATTTTCCAAGTATAATTCAGCCTAAATAATCGCTTAGGACAAAATGCTGGGCTACGGTATCAAAAAAGGGAGTTTAAAATACAAGTAGTGTGGCATAGGTTTATGATTATTCTGTTAATTCAGTGTTGAAGTGGCATATACTATCATTCATCAAATGCTTAGAAAGTTCCAGCTGTGGGACACACACATGCTAGGGGCTGGCAAGAGAAGGGGGAATAAGCCTTGGTCCCTTCACTTGAGCATCATAGGGTAGCTGTGGAGGTTATGAGTACTATGATAAAACGTGTTAAGATAGAAGATACCTTAAAAAGCAGGTGGGAGGGAGACTCAGTCTACTCCTGCTGCTACAACAAAATTCCACAGGCTGAATAATTTTAAGTGACGGAGATCTATTTCTCACAGTTTTAGAGGCTGGGAAGTCCAGGATTAAGGTGCTGGCATTTGATGTCTGGTCAGTTGCTCTCTGCTTCCAAGATAGTGTCTTGATGCTGTGCCCTCACATGGCAGAGTTGAAGGGGAAAAAGGTTTCCTAGTTCTCTTCAGCCCTTTTGTAAGGCACTAATCCCATCCATGGGGGCGGAGGCTCTTAAAGGCCCTACCTCCCAATCCTGTTGGGTTGGGTATTAGGTTTCAGCATGAATTTTGGAGGGAACGCAAACATTCAAATCATAACAGAAGGTCACGGTAGCAGATCAGAAAGGAATGAGGGCAGGTTTCCCAGAGAAAACGATGTTTAAGCTGAATCTTGAAGAATCATTTATTATTATTACTATTTATATTAAAAAGCCTTATTAATACAAATTAGTATTTATTAACAATTTTATTTATTAGAATAAATGAAAACAGAGATTTTTACTATTTGCTTCTGAATCTCAATTATCTAAAATTATGTGTTGCACATAATAGGCAATGAATACATTTTTGCTGAATGAATGTGCCAGATATGGTACTAATTAATTATTATGAATTTTTCAAGTCTGCAAAACAGCCGTATAAAGAAGTTATTATAATTATTTTTCCCATTTCACAGATGAGAAAAATGGGGATTTAAAAATTTGACAACTCATTTAAGGTTATGGTAAAGCCAGGAGAGTGATTAGGCAGAGGGATTCCAGAGCCTGTGCTGTGGATGAGTAAAGGTTTTGGAGATGACAAATGAACATCATGTTTGTTGCATACAAAGGACAAAGGCTTAAAAATATAGCCAAATCTTTAAGGTTGTTGCATTCTTCCAAGGAATTATGGGTTTTATTAGTAAAACAAAGGGCAGTTATATGAAAAATTAGAAGCAATGGGATGAAATGATTAGAATTTTACCTTAGAAAATTAAATTAAAATACCATATCAATATTCCTCTAGAGTAGACAAAAATTTCAGGCAGTAGAGTGAGTTAAGAGTTTCTTCCAGTAAACATACTGTGGATCATGAGAACTATTTTTTGTTCTATGCTTCTCTTTTGTAATTACTGGATCACCAACCTGCAACTTGTGCCTTTGTAGATCTCATTACTCGTGCGTTATAATTTTAACTTTTATTAATAAAATGGTTTGAATGTGTAAAGGAAAATACTTGTTGTAAAGGAACATTGTCCATATAATATAGTGTAATTTTAGTGATTGTAAATTTACCAAATCTTATTTGTATTTACTTTTCTGCCCCTACACCCAAATTTCATTCATTGCTCCACAACCAGTTTTGCAGGTAAACTGAGCTACTTGTAATTTTCAGAATGTGCCTTACATTTTGTCTTCAGCTCTAGATCTTTTTTCAAGAAAGTTAATGTTAATTGATAACTCTATTTTTTACCTTTCTGGCCACTGTTTTTATATATCTTTCCATCATCCATCTATTTTTCCATCCATCCATTTATGTATTCAGTAAGTATTTTATTATTTTTTGCTTATAGATATTATCAGTGATAAATAGTATTATATATTAAACACTTTTTTCTTAAACAATGCATTTGCCTTAAAAAAACTTTTCAATCTAAAACTTTAACTTTCCCGTGCCCACTTTAATTTTTAACAGTACAATTTAAGAAAGAAAACAAAATGGCATATTAAATCTGTTTTCACAAACTATACTTAAAAAAACTGTATGTGGAAAATATTATTGCCCTGAAGTCAGAAAATACATTTGAAAAATGGAAGGACTTTTGCCTACATCCTGCTCATATTTCATTCAGCATTTGTACCTTATACATTGATTTGGGTATGCAGGTCAGTGCATAATATGCATTGTAAGCTGGTAATGAAATATAAGCAGTAAAAACTTATTGACTGTGGTATTAGCTGGTATTTCAAATGTAGAATCTCCTCAAGAGCTCCCTTCAGGGGATCTTCAAAGAATGTAGCAGAAAAGTTATCCACTATCACGCAATAACACATATTTTAAAGCAAAGAATTTCCACATAGCAAGAATGCAGACTATGTTAAGAAAATGATGGAGCTCTAGGTTGGTGTCGAGATGGAACTCTGAATTAGGCTCACCACTACATGTTTTGAAGGGAAGTAATTTGTTAGCTATGAACAGGATATTTGAAAACAATAGGAAGATATCATCTTGAACTGTGATTTCTTGTTGAGATGCATTTTCTCCAAATATATTACTGCATGTGCACTCTTCAGCCTATACGCTCCCTACTTATAAATCTTAAATTCATAGTGTTACTGATAAAGAAAAGTATCCATAAAATACTTTGCCTCTATCTTTTTAATAAAAGGCATATATTATCCCCATAAGACAAGGCTGTTTTCAGATTTGATGGTTTGTATGACACATAAAATACAAGCTGTGATAGAGCTTCTTATGAAGTAATTTGGCAATTCATCTTTCCACTTCCCTTTGTTATATACATCTATATTAAAATTAAGTTTCATCAATTACATCTAAGCAATGAATTTTAGCCTCTCAGTTTATTTCACTTGAGCATAGATTCCAGAGTTAGGAAACTTATTTCTGTGTTAACAGTTGGCATCTTACCTTGGGAAATGAGAGTTACATCTATTTGTAGCTTATTGTTTTCAGTATTCTGCTCAGAAAGCAAGTTGCAGTCATTCTTCACTAAAGCTCAAATGTCCCGTGTGAGCTTAGCAAGTTTCTGCCAATTGCCGTTGGTTTGGAGCTTAGAATAAAAATTATCTTCAAATAAGGACTATTTAATTTTAAAGATGATACTCATTATATTTGTTTAGACTGTACCCTAATAACTTAATAATTATAACAAATAACCTCTGTTCAAAACACTAAAATATGCCCCACACCCTCCCCCACAAAAATAAATAGTTGGTTTAGGAACATTTGAATCAAATACAGAAACACTATCATCGCAAAATCTCACTTTTTTTAATAATAGTGAGTACCTTTATTGGTTTAAACCTTCCAAATAATCAGAGATTACATTCAAAAGTTTAATATAACTATATAAACTATTTTGTATGTATTTGCATGTATATTTTGAAATTGTCTTATTACAAATATGTATCTTATGATTTTAACTTGATGGAAAATGGTAAGGCATACATTAAAGAGATTCTTTTTAGATGATATTACTTAATATGAGATAATTATAACTGTAATTTTTACCAGTATGCTAGACAATGCATCCAAGATGAAATTCATTAAAGTTTCATTACTCTGAGCTGTGTTAGCCCACGTTAGTTAAGTAGTTGGACCTGTACACTTAAATTCATGATCCTAGCCTACTTTATTTATTTTTCATCATGTTCTTTCTCTTTGGCTTTCTACTCCTCGGTAGGTTTATCACTGAAGTGTGGAGGCAGTTCTGTCTTCCCTCCTTTCTAAATGATTGTCACTATTCTTTTGAGATAATTTTGGTCTTGCCCCTCTTTGTCTTTCAAACTATTCCATGTGCAACTTCTGCATTGTGGATTAGTCATATCTCCTCAGAATTAAAACCTCTAAGGACAATATGTTCGGTATCACATTGAATGTGTAGACCCTACAGTCTGTCAAATAGCACAGACAGTGAGGTGTACACAATAAATAAAACAAGGTAATTTTGTTGTTATCTTGTTAATGTGGACCATATGGACAAAAACATAGGAATTATAGAATAGAATAGATTAATTAAATTCAGTTAGATAACCCATATAAAGTCTTTAACACAGTGCCTAGTAAATAGCAAGCATTCAATTAATATGTTATAATAAATATTATAAATGCTAGATATTATTATCATTAACAGTATTTTGCACTTTGACTCAAGTGTAGATTCTCATGGTATCTATTGATACAGCAAGTGTTTCTCAATGATCAAACAGGGCAGCATACATCTGGCCATAGATTTCAATTCACAAAAGTTGTCAACCTTAGTTGATGAATAACAGCTGTTTATCATATTTTGCTAAAAATGGTTTTGAGGTTAAGACTGATTAGGAGTGTGTCATGCAGTAGTTTAATAACATCTGCAATGGACAGAGCCAGTCTGCATGCCACATATAGGGAATGTGTGTAGAAATGTACTTATATAAAATAGAACTAAAGCTCATACAATGTGTTTCTAGTCTGAAACAAATTGTATGTTATCTCCATTTTTCTTCCAAAATGTCATAACATCTTCCTCATGATATTGTCAATTTTTTTTTTTTTTTTTTTGAGATGGAATCTCGCTCCATCGCCCAGGCTGGAGTGCAAGTGCAGTGGTGCAATCTCGGCTCACTGCAACCTCTGTCTCCTGGGTACAAGCGATTCTCCTGCCTCAGGCTCCCAAGTAGCAGGCACTACAGATGTGCACCACCAACACGGCTAATTTTGTATTTGTAGTAGAGACAGGATTTCACCATGTTGGCCAGGCTTGTCTCGAACTCTTGACCTTGTGATCTGCCTATCTCCAGCTCCCAAAGTGCTGGGATTACAGGCGTGAGACACCGCGCCAGGCCGATGTTGTTACTTTCTATTTTAAGAGAAGTGTTTGTGGTAAGAAGCATAATAATAAAAAATAGTGAAAATAAATGCCTCCTTGAAAATTATAGTGATGCAAGTCTGTTGTTTAAAACAAGATCTATTAGGAAGACAGTGGACTCTAAGTTTACTTCATCATAATAAAATAGTCTTTAAGAAAAATTATACATATATATGAGCATTCCTATTCAGGGATAATTTTATAACATGTTTTCTTCATAATATTATTATTTTCTACATGGCAGTGAACTTAATAAGATTTTCTTTTTCTGTATATATTTATGCCTACTTATGAAGAATATCCTTGGCATTAATAGTGCAAATCTTAATTACAAGTTAGAAAATTGATGTACCCTTTTGGCTAAACTACTGCAATGACTTTCTATAAAGTAGGATTATTTGGATAACAATCTCTGGGGTATCTGAGTTTTGCTTTAATTGTTTTCAGGTTTTTTTCAGCCCTGCATGGCTTAGAACTTTGTGTTCATGCATAGTGAATAGTCAACTTCAAAACCTCATGAATTGTACAGTTCAGTACCTGCACAAATTGTTTTGGTTTATAAAAGCTGTCATAGACATTAATAATGTCACATATAAAGTCCTGTTAAACTAAATTGATATGCATGTTGCTTTCTTAATTCTTTATTTTAAAAAATGGGAATCATGACTGAGTAGCTATTAGACTGATTTTAAGAAATCTAGTAAAATGCTTGCTTTCATTGTACGTTTTCCCACAAAATGATTGCTTTCCACTTTAGGGATTAAGTAACTTTTAGAAAACTGTGAAATAAAGCAATGGTTGACAACTTTTTCTCATCATGAAACAATGAAGAATAATCGACATTTTTTTTTTTTGTTTCATAGACGACAGATGTGTTTGAAATATCAGAACATTTTATTATAACCTGGCACCATTTAAATCTAACAAGTTCTACATTTTATGTAGGCTGGAATAAAAATCACTTCAAAGAAACTGAATTTTGATCATCTTCACAACACTGTTTCTTGTTTGAAAAATGAAGTTTAGTGTGATCCCACCACTGCTATCCAAACTTTTGCTAAACTGTCTAGAATAATTACACTTTTGGGCTGAATTCAGTTTACTAGAGAAACAAGGATTGGCTTACATGCACATTTTAAAGAACATAAATTTGGACGTGAAGATGTATTATGAAACTCCCCCTTGCTGATACCTTGAATGAGGACCTGTCAAGTATCAAACAGGTGACAGCTATTGTTCTATACTAACAGTAAAATGCAATGTTTCCCAGATATAACATCGTTTTGTGTATTGCAGTCATCATGGGAGCTTGTTAAAAATACAGATGTCCAGGCTGCAACCAAGACCTATTGAATAAGAATCTCTGGATACAGAAACCAAGGTGTTTTAAGTAACTCAGGTGTATTTGAAGTTGTGTCAGAACTGCTGAAAAAGTAAGTCCTTCATTGAACTATGGAAGTATCTCTACCTTAGAAGTCATACAAGTCATAGCTGAGAAGAATTTGAACACTTTTTAATTCATACCTTAACAAATGAAATTTCATTGTAGAAAATTTTAAAATTATGGAGTATATGATACTAAAATAATAGAAAAAAGTAGTTTGTGGGGAATTAAATATAATTGTAAAGGCATTTATAAGACTTCTGAAGTTTTTGTAGCATTTTTGTTATAAACTTTGACCTACTTCTGTATGAGTTCTTGCATTTATTAGAAGTAAAACTCTCTAAAGTAAAAGATGTTTGTCCTTGTTTTGAGAAACACTATAGATAATGAGGAAGGTAGGGACACAATAATTGACCTTGATAAAAGAAACATGAGGGAAAAATTACCCAGAAACCATACCGCCTGCAGAAAGTGAAGCTTGGCGTGAAGTGAAGCTTTTTGAGTCATCTCTGGACAGAGGAGTATATCTGAGTCTTTAAGACTCATGTCAGTTCCTCAGCATGAATCATATTGCATTAATTTTTTTCATGTAGTAGCATGGTCCAGGTTTTATTTGTATATGTATTATGCAACACATAAGTGTGAAATTGTAAGTAGTGTCGATTTATTCATAGGGATATAGGTAGATGAGGGGTGTAGAGGGAAAGAAAAATAAAAAAATTCAAGCTATATATATTAGTTAAAATCTTCCCATGGCAGTTTTAGCACCTAAGCTTACCATTCAATACGTGCCCTCTTCCGTTTTCACACACAGTTGCCCCTCTAGGCAATATAATTTTTTAGTATATTCTAAGCTAAATATACTATTAAGTTTAGTATATTCTATTAGTTAGTATATTCTATTAGTTTAATATATTGCCTTAGAGGTACAACTGACTATGAAAATGGAAGAGGATACGTATCTGATGGTAAGACTGGGTGCTAAAGTTACCATATAGGGCAAGAATCTATTATTATCAAAACTGACTTTAAAGTTAACTAAATTACGCACAAATGAAACTTTACATGGTTTTGAACATACAAGTTTGTAGAGTGTTTTGTTTATATAAACATGTAGTATATACAATAATATTCAGTCTCCATTAGGCACACAAGCATAATAGACGTTTATAACATTGAAATCATATACAGAGAGATGAAAAAGAAATAGAAGAATTAAAGACGCAAAATTTTGTATATTGTCGAATCTGTTTTTTTTGAAGACACAGAGCTGTAACTTGTCTTGGGTAGTGAATGAGATGAGTAGAGAAACAGAGCTAACATGACAGGCGTCTGCTGTGTGCCAGATGTTTTGTTATTCTCTCTGAAAATGGATCATCTGTTCTTTATGACAGCACCTAGAGGAAGGAACCATGTGAGGGAAACACTATCGCTATTTTACACATAGGACTTCAGAGTTTAAATGCCCTGCCTAAATGGTGAATCTGCGGTTAAAACTGAGGTCTCCAGGAATCTGAAACTGTGCTATGATGTGAGAAAACACGCCTTCTTTATGCCCCGAAGAGCTTTCAACATGGATGAGATTTGTAACTGAAACACCCCAGAGGTTTCTGAACAAATTAATGGCATAATAAAACAACTTTTAAAATGAGATCAGTAAAATAGTTCAGAGTGGAAAAGAGATGCAAAAAGCCATGTACAAAGTGATAAAATTCCATCTTATGGTAATAAGATTAAGCATCAGGAAGTATGAGGCTTTGCCAAAGATTAAGTGATAGAATACAGAGGCTGCCAAGGGAGTCTACCCACAACTCCTAACTCTGTAAAACTCTTTATTCAGGAATGTTTTCTTGTAGAATAATCACTTCAAGAGCACACATTGGCGAAATAACAGGAGAAGCATTTTAGAAAAACTAGGCTCATGGTATTATAATACCATATAGTAGACGTAGTTTGACTTTGACAGAAAAATATCCAGCAAACTTTTAGCAAGAATAAATTCATTTCAAAATTGGCTTTACTCCATAAATTCAGGGTATGAGAAATAGATGAATGGATATTAGGACAAGTGTAGCAACTTTTCTATATAAATAATATATTCATTTTCTGAAGCGTGATACCAATCCTAAAATCAAAAGAACCTGAAAACAAACTTTCATTATGTGTATCTGTTTAGCTGATACCCGTGGTACCTTAATAGTTAACAAGAAGTTTGTCCTTGGAAAACATTCTGGAATACTTAAAATTGAATATAAAATTGCACTGAAGCAATATCTTAAGATATCTAGACACTTATTGAATTGGAGAAATCAGACTAAGCCTCAATAACGGTTTTCATTTCTGCCAGTGAGATAGTGAAATTAATGTTTGTAGATTCTCTCCTTCCTCAGTCATGAGACACATGAAAGTGACTTACCCAAAAGGGGACAGCAACATCTAGATGCCAAAGTTATCTTTGAGTGGCATAGAATATAAACGTTCTAAGTACCATTATCACCTGAGCTAGCTGAAGAATATTCAATTTTATGAATTTTGCATAAATTATATTATTGGTTTGGACACTGAAATACAATTACTTCAACGAAAGATACAGAATACACTGCTTTAACAAATATTTATATTTTTGCTTTAAAATATATGGTAATTTGTAAGATTGAAAAAATAAACTGTAACTAGTGTAGCAAGATGTCAGAAGGCTACATCATCACACATGTGATACATATTTTTAACACAATATACATTTTAGTTTTTAATAAAAATATAACTTATTTATAAAACTTGCTCATTAAATATCCTCTTTGTGAAACCAACTTTTCTAGATGTATTTGTACTTATCATCATTAGAATTGAAGTGTTATTAATACTTAAAATAATGTAGACCATTCAGTGTTCTCTCTATGACCTCCAAATACGAGTTATACAAAATAGATCCACAAGAAAGGTTCAACTCTTGTTTGTCAGATTGCTACTTATGTTCAGGATTATTTGTTATTGTGGAGGAATAAGTACACTTGTGGGATATTAAGTATACACACAAATATCTCTGGCTCTATTGCTGCTGACCCATGAGAAATTATACTTCACATTTTTTGAGTTTGAATATATCCATGAGATTTTGTGTTGGTCAAAATAATGAGAGAGGAAACGCTGATTTGCCTGTTTTCTTCTCCACTGTTGCAGGGTTGGAGCATATGCTCCTGTAAGGTGAGATGAGTTGTGTAGCCTTCAGGACTCAGTCAACATTGCAAGAAAAAAATGTAACTTTATCTTGTAAATTTTTTAAAACACCGAGATTTGGAGAATGTTGGCTATTGTAGTTTAACTACATCAGATTGAATGACACACTATGTGACTGTAGTGGCCATTCTAATTTGAAGATGCTAGACCCTGAGAACTTGGAAGGTAAAGGAAGCTTGTGTTTAAATCATTTTCCTTGCTTCAGTATCTAGCACATGCCTGGAGTTTAAAAGGTTATTGGGTAATGAAAAAAATTAAATGAATAATCAATTGTAACATATAATATATATAGGAAACCTCTTGAAATGGGCTTTTAAAAAAGGGCAATGAAGATGATAAAAGATTAAGTAAGGATGAGCAATTAACAACAATAACGAACCAACAAGAGTTGAAATTTATGATGGCATTACAACTATTAGGCGCTGTTGTACATGGCTCCCATACATTACCATATTTAAGCTTCACAATAAATTTATGGTATAGATATTAATATTATTCTTGCTTTACAGGTAAAGGAATAAAATCAAACCTTTACTCTGACAAGAAAAAAAAACCTATCACAAAACTGCAAAATCATTAAGATTATAAATAAATTGAAAAGAATAATTTGTCATGTCCTAAGGTATCAGAACAAGCTAATGAAGTATTTTACATGTTCTAGTTTGCACAATGGTAGTAAAATAAGTGAATTCGTCATAGCCTAGAAGGAAAAATTTTTAGAAATGTTTCTATAAATTCTCAGAAGGCAGTTCTATAATTTGATCAATACGAGAGGATAACTTCTGAATTTTTTCGGTTAACACGAAGAAGACATGAATGCTTGAACAAACATAACTCTTGGTGTCTCTGAAAGACAGAAAATGCTGAGCTGAATATACCTGAGCTCCGACTTAGAACAAGTCTTCGTATGTGCTGAGAGCAATTTTACTTCTTTTACTTGTGATTTTTTTATTATCCATGTTTGCCTAAAATTGTCAAGTGAATATTTATTTATATCTTAGCTTGGTCCTGGATTCAATTACTTTTCCATTTGAAGGTGTTAAACCACAGTTGTCAATCTTATGGGGCAGCTCTCTTTCTCGTGAAAATTAAATATTCCCTTTTACTCATATGCTTACTAGGTCAGTGTATTAGTTTTTTTATAACTAATGTAATAGATTAGCAGGACTTGCTCACTTTCTAACTGGCTGCAAACTGAGAGCTGTTCACTGTTTCTAGAAGCTGCTACACTTCTAGTCTCTTGGTACCTCTGTTTCAACTAGAAAGCCAGCAGCTGGGGGATCAGATTCCTCTCAATTTGAATTTCTCTCATGCCCTTGTTTTCCATTTCATTTCCACTTTTGTTTGTTTGTTTTTTGAGACAGCGTCTTGCTCTGTCATCCAGGCCCGAGTGAGGGGCGCCATCTTGGCTCACTGCAAGCTCCGCCCCCCCGGGTTCCCGCCATTCTCCTGCCTCCGCCTCCGGAGGAGCTGGGACCACAGGCGCCCTCACCACGGCCCGCTCGTTTTTTGTATTTTTTAGTAGAGATGGGTTTTCACCGTGTTAGCCAGGATGGTCTGGATTTCCTGACCCCGTGGTCTGCCTGCCTCGGCCTCCCAAAGTGCTGGGATTACAGGAGTGAGCCACTGCACCCGGCCTTCATTTTCACCTTTAAGAACTCATCTGATTAGATTGGACTCACCAAGATAATTCAGGATAATCTTTTCATCTCAAGGCCCTAAAATTTAATTACATCTGCAAAGTCCCTCTTACTATGTATGACAACATACTTAGAAGTTTTGGAAATTCTGACAGAATCTGACAGTTTTAGAGATTCTGACAGTTTTGGAGAGTCTGACAGAAAGTCTGGGGCCAATGTTTACTTGATGATTTGGTGCATGATTCATTCTAGATACATACAATTTTGGAATGTACAAAGAACTGAAATATAGTTTAGTTAATTCCCTTGACATAAACCTCTTTGGGGGGCCATTATCATGCCTATCACAGTCAATGAGATTTTGTTTCTTAAACGTGTTCAGACTTGACTACATCAGATAGAAGGCGTATCTCAAAAGGAGATCATTCAGCAAAGTTTTTTTCTGTACAGGAAAATTAGGTGCCCACAATGGGTCTCTTTTTAATTTATAATTCAGCAAAATCAGTATTTTATAGATGTTTGTAGTACTTGGAACTTAAAAATATTTGTCTATGTTATTATCAAATAATCTATTTTTAAAAACGATTGACAAAGAGGCATTTATATTTCTTTTCTCTCAGATTCTGAACCATAAAGAGAGGTTGTTAGAGCAATTTGTGGTTTTGGGGAGCTTTCAGTACAATGAGACTGACCCAGACTAAGTTCTCCAAAATGCTATATTGAAATGACATTCCCAGAGGGTTCTGCATTCCTCTTAACCACTAATTTTACTCCATTACATAGGTGCTTCAACTGCAGGCCACCACTTCTGTACAAGGTATGGTTTGACAACAACTATCATCATAAGCACTGGCAAAGTCTGTAAAACAAAACTGAACACAGCAGAGCCATTATTGCTTGTTGGTTATATTGAGGAGGAGATGCCAGGTGTCAGGCGATTGTGATTATTTCTAATGTTTGACACGGTGACTTTTCCTTTCATCCAAAATGCTTCAAGTATGAAGTAATGTCAACATTTTGCTCTGAGAAAATGTATATGCCATGCCATATTATTATTTCCTTTGATATTTAGGACTATCCTTAGGAAACAGTTTAGTATTTGAATTACATGATTTATGAGAGATTATCTAAGATGACAAGCTGTCTGTACTAGGAGTTAAGACATCTGAGTTTAAGTTCTGACTCTGCTACTGGTTATATTATAACCGTAGATGTGTATTTTACCTCTCTAGGTTTTAGGCAAATGAATGTTAAACAGCAAAGTTTGTATCTCTTATTGATACTTCCACATACACAATGCTTAATTTGTGCTACCTAAGAGGCATAGAATGCAGCACCTTCTATCAAGACCACATCAACTGGGTTGGGAGAATCGCATTCACACAGAACAACTGGCCATGAAAATAATGACAACAGAGAATAAAATTTATTAGGTATATATTATTTAGTTTATAAGTGTGATTGGATTTTGGAGAAGGAATACATCACTGAGAATTTAGTACATTATGTTATATGTATGAAAGTAAGTCTTAAGCTAGGCTTTGGAAGGTGTTCAGTTTGGATAATTGAGAGTAAAGCAGTTAATTTGGAAGAAATACAAGTAGAGAAAATAAAATGATTATGTACTCTTAGAACAGTAATGCCATTGGCCTAAACTGAGATTAGAGTTAGGCTGTTTGAAAGCTTAAGTGAACCAGACATTTCAGGACCTTGAAAACTAAGAGGCATAGTTGATCGTAGGTTAATAAGGGCAAACTTTTTTTTTTTAATAGTTGCAAGCGTGAACATAAAGCTACGGTCTTAGGCACATTTTACTTTATCATTGAGGGAATATAAAAAATGAGAGACTCAAAGTTGCTTAGAGGTAGATAAAGAAATGCAGGCATATGGGTTGGGAATAACTATCAAAAAACATAATGGTAGAATACATTGAAGAGTGAGGGAAAGAATCGAAGATGGTGCTAAGCTTTCTGATATAGAAAACTGAGAAAATTGAAAAAGTTAAAAGATAATTCAGAATTTTAATGGCTTGATTGTGAACATGGCATATGTGAATATGAGAATGGGATATAAAATACAAATATTCTGTCTTGTTTGAATAATAATGGAGTACTTACATATAATAAGGCATAATATTAGTTGACATAGAGTTCAAAATGGAAATGCTTGAAACTCTTCCCAGAGCTTTCATTCTGACAGGATGAAATGGGGAAGGGAATCAACTTTGGACAATGGCATATGTTGAGGGAAATATGAGTGGTAAAAGGGATGAAAGAATAAAGGTGCTTTAGGTAGAGTTGAGGTCGATGTTCAATTGTTTGAGAAAGGCCTCTTTGAGGGAGTGTCAAATGAACACAGATTGAAATAATAAGGTGTGAGCCTTGGGAAAAAATCCAGCCAGAAGCTTCATAAGGTTCTCATATAAGGTTAAAAGGCTCTTATCTGAGCACAAGGTTGCTTGTTCCAGGAAGAACAAGGTTAATGTGGCTGAAGGGTAGAGTAAAAGATTGGAGATGAAGTCAGAGAGAAAGATTAGAGCCAATAAATGTTTACTTGATGATTTAGTGCATGATTCATTCTAGATACATATGATTTTGAAATGTACAAAGAGCTGAAATGTAGTTTAGTTAATTCCCTTGACATTGCAGAAGAGTAGAAAGGTCATATATCTAAAGGAAATGCACAAATTTACGCAGTCAAGTAAATCTGGTCATCAGTCCATCATTCTTTCTATTACTTAGCAAAGTCCTTCAACATGTTCTATTTCTTTGCTTAAGAACAGCAGATTGTCCCGGTTACATATAGGTATCCCAAACTATCATTAAGAACTATGGTTGTGAAGGCTTGGAGAGCATAGGTTTCTTGGCAAGAGTCCACATGTTCATCTTCTATTTGTTTTTCCTCTACCCACACTCTTTTATTTTTTATTTATTTATTTATTTTTATTTTTATTTTATTATACTTTAAGTTCTAGGGTACATGTGCATAACGTGCAGGTTTGTTACATATGTATA
>NW_012123820.1:10311393-10321168 GCF_000951035.1 Colobus angolensis palliatus | reverse complement strand
TCACTGGTCAGGCTGCAGCAGCTGACCAACACCGATTGTCCGGCACTCCCTAGTGAGATGACCCCAGTACCTCAGTTGAAAATGCAGAAATCACCGGTCTTCTGTGTCGCTCACGCTGGGAGTTGGAGACTGGAGCTGTTCCTATTCGGACATCTTGCTCTGCCTACCCACACTCTTAATGTCAAAAGCAACCTTGAAAAGAAAAGCACTCTTATAAGTAGCCAATGGGAAAGGGGGTTGGGGAGCTGAGGGAATCACTTTTCTTGCTTTACCAGGTAATGCATATGGGCAAATTATATCTGGAAAATAATCCTGCATTTTGAAAATGATTTGCTTGTGTGTTTCTATAATACATTGCATGTTTTTGGCACTCTTATGTTAAACCATAGTTTAACAATTGTGTCTTGTCTTTTCCATGTAGTTGTGTTTTCCTAATATAAGCTTTTAAAAATGAGTATAATAGATGTATGTGGTAATATGCATTTTTAACATAAAAATTACACAAACCAAGAACTATATTTTATTATACAATTTCATTTGAGTATTGATTATATTCATATTTATCTGAGTATCTTACATCAAAACACTTAGAATATTTCAGAACACAGCATTAATTTTCCCTTATTGTCAAGTTAGCACCATATGAATTTTACTCTCAGTAAAAATTTAATAAATCGATGGGATTTTCCTTTTTGTTATTAAGCAAGTAAGTTTTGTGAAACATCCACAGTCAGGTATGTCTTTAAAATGTAAATGTCACAGGAATGCTCTCTATGATGATAACTAATTTTTGGATTAAATACTTTGCCAACTCAATTTGTAGCAATTGTTGTAAACAGATGAGAATGGGAACTTGCCATGATATTTGTAGTCCTTGTATGGACAGCAGTGATTGTTTCATATTTCATTTTTTCCCTTAAGAAAATCGCCCACAGGTAAGTGATTTGATAAGGAATAGGACAAGAGGAAAGGAGTAGTTCCATCTCTTCAAGGTGATCCAGTTATCTCATTTTTCACAATTAGGGCACTAAGTCTTCAAGAAACATGATTCACTCATAGTCACACAAGTAAGCAAAAAATCCCAGTAATGGTATTCTGATTCCGAGCCCAAAGATATTTTCTTTATTCTACTACTTGTAATGATAATCATTATTGGCACTAATTAAATTTATGATCCAAAAGTGATTTGTGTGAAAATAGAAGGCTGATTCATCTTCTCTTCTTTGTAGGTCCAGTCTCTTTAGACATTTTTGCAAAGATTTTGACCTATGGTTGTTTCATACATGTAGTCAAGAATGATTTTCTTTGAAACCATTTATCACGTATCCAACTGGCTTAAAATCATCCAGTGACTTTTCATTACATTTATAATAAATTTCACATTCTACTCTGGCCTAAAAAACCCCACATAAACTGGCCAGACCATCTTGAGTTTTTGGGGTTTTTTTCTGTTTATTTTGAACTACTTTACCCCTTGTGTTCACTGTGTCCCAACCATGCAATGTTTCTTTTCTTAGACACACCAATTACATTGGTTGCAGTAGGATTTGCTCTAGCAATTCCTTCTTCCTGGACATTTTTCCTTCTCTGATGTTTATTAACATGGTCACCTGATTCTTGATATTTAGTTTTCAATTTACATTTTACATAGAGAGACCTCCCTTTCTCACCTGATCTAAAGTAGTCTTCCATTTGCTCACTTACAACAGCCTGTCTTGTTTTTCTGCATAGCAATTCCTGCTGTCTAAACTATTCTTGTCAATTTACATATTGTTTGGGTGTTTCTCTTTAAAATATACCTTTTGTTTGTTCAATGAGATAGGAATGGGAACTGTCACTGTTACGTTTTTAATTAAATCCCCAGTGCCCAGACAGTTGTCTGATAGACACATAATAAAAGTCAATATAGTATGTTGAAGCAGAGTTAATACTGGAAATGGCATAAAAATGGGAAAAAATGCCCATGTGAATGTAGCCAAAGGATGCATCTTACCATTACTGCACACACTTCTGATGAGAGACATGGAGAGCAACAGGAAAAGTGTCAGTGTCTGAGTGAGGGAAATCAGATGGAATATTAATGTACCAAATATGAACAATGGGTAATAATCTTTGTTATCTGGAATTATGTTTTATTATCTTTTTCTTCATTATACATACATACAAACATAGGTGCATTAACTTTTCAAAGTATTTTAAAGGAAGCACGTGTTATAATCAGCAGAACCCTTTTAGAAAAGCAACCATGATGCAGAACAAGCTAGTCCAACCCATGGTCCATGAGCCTCATGCAACCCAGGATGGCTTTACATTAAGCCCAGCAAAAATCTGTAAACTTTCTTAAAATATTATGAGTTATTTTGTGATTTTTTTTGTTTGTTTTTAAGCTTATCAGCTATTGTTAGTGTTATTATATCTTATGTGTGGCCCAAGACAATTTTTCTTCTTCCAGTGGGGCCCGGGGAAACCAAAAGATTGAACACCTCTGATGTTATAAAATGAATGAGATAATAAGACAGGCATTATTCCTACAGCGAAAAGTATAACAAAAATAGTATAATATGCCTACCATCAAAACTATCTTAGTCAATATTTGCTTGAGAATAGATTCAATATTTCGCTTAATTCGGACATTGATGCCAATCTCCCTTGATAAGTTTCCTGTGGATAATATTTGGAAGGGATTGAGAAATGTGGGCTCAGTTGGCATGGGTAACAGCTCAGAGGCAGTTATGGTTTTTCTGATATTAAATTCATGGACAAAATTATGTTTTGTCTGTCCTTGCCAATTGCCTGATTTTGCTCCAAATACAGATAATTTCCAAAAGATTCAACTCACTTGAAGCCTATGAAACACCTTGTAGATTTTGTTCAAGAATAGTGAATAAATTTGTAATCACTTTAATTTAGCTTAGTATTAACCTTACAAAAAGTATCTCATTTAACAAAGCTTCAAAAAATGTATTTAAGCAAATCTATTCATTTCAGTAAGAGAAAAAAAATTAGAATGTACCTGGAAAAACATGTTCTTGTATACATCAATGTGCAAATACATTTGACAAATATATAGAAGATGTAAGTTTATCACTGATTAATTGGAGAAAGGGCTATGATAAAATAGTATGGCAGGGAGGGTTAGTTAAGATATCATGGAAAATAAAAGATAGATAGAATTGCTATGAATACTCATCCTCTATATTTATGTAAATTTGGTGGTTACAGAATATTTTAAATGTTGCAGGTATCTGAATATATCAAAATGTTGATAATTTAGAGTAAAATTTTGCCAGTTTGCTAAGCCTGCCCCTCTTCCCCTTGCCCACTGAAGTCACTAGTTATTCATGCACTTTGTCAGTTTAGAGTAACATTTGGGAGATTGCAGGGATTCAAAATGAATTATAATACACCAAAGTATAGAAAATTTTAGACTGGACACTGGGGTATTAATGTGTGTTGAATGACAATAGAGTTCTGTAGTCAAAAATGTTTAGAAGACTAAGTTTGACATATGAAAGCTTCAAATTTTGTTTTAGTTTTTATGGTAGAAATATTCAGAACCTATTGCTATACACAAAACTAAGCATACACTGAGAAATGTGGAAATCCCTAAAGACTCATGGAACTTTATATTCACTTGGAGGGTAAAATTATAGGTATCAAGATAAATAATGATCAGATCCAACTACAAGATTATGTCATGCTGGCAGTCGGTCATTTCAGAAGCAATTTTTTCCCTTAGTTTCCACATTTCTTAGCAGAATATCTTTAATTTTAAAAAGGCATCTTGAATGAAAGTTCCATAAAGATAATATTTTTCCTAAAAGTGGCCTACTCATTACTAGCCTTTTCATAATTTTTTATTCCAAAATGGCTCACTCATAATCAGCCTTTTCCTTATCAGTTAGCATATGATCCATTATGTTCCACAATATTTTGAATAGAGATTTCTCAGACCATTCTCTAGCTGTCAAAACAAAACTCACATTTTAAGTTCTCACCAGATATAAAGCCTACATAAGAGCATGTAGTTTACTGAGGAGGAACAGGTGCAGTAACTTGAAGCATAGTATCTGGGAGATAACCCTGAATTTCAAACTAAGCTGTATTCCTTAGTAAGTTATGACCTTGAGCATATTACAAAACTCTGAACTTCAGCCTTCACGTTTTTAAAAGGGGGATAAAAGTAGGACTGTATGAAAACCTAAGCAAAATAACAACAACAAAAAATTGGCACAGTGTTCAGATAAGAATATGCCTTAAATAAGTGAAACAACTGGTTATTATCTTTTAAATTATTGGATTTCAGTGAAGACATATGATAGAGTACGGATCTCTTTCTAGCAAAAGTGTTGCTCCCCCAAACATGTGTTCCCAGCAATCCATTTTACATCAATTTCTGAGAGGAGTCTGTTACTCTGTTTATTCAAAGTGAAGAAGGCTGGACAAAAGGCAAAATTTTTGTTTTCACATACATGTTTTGTCATTGTTTAGACAAAATTATTATCTCAGCATATTTTTCTTGGGCTGCTTTGTTTCTACTAGAAATTTGCAGGCAAAACCAAAAATTTCCAGCAAGTCTCTACTTTCTACTCTTGCCTAAAAGTCAGTGAGGCCCTAAGTGTTTAGCATCTCAAGCACACCAGTGTTCTTTGTGATTTTTTTTTTAGATGCTGTATTCTACCATTAATCAGATCTTTGCACTAATCTAAGTTATACATGGAACACAGCACACAGCAGGACAGATGGTGTATATATTGTGTCTATTCTAAACGATCAAGACTAAACAATAAAGATAATGAGTACTAAAGGCATGCTTTTATCACCTCATAGATGAAATGGATAAACTTAAATATTTAGAATATTGAAATGGATTTCTTAGTGGTAGGAAAATGCGTGTAAATGTGTTCGTGTGTACTTGATAATTTCACAGACCTAATCTGCATTTTAAGTTCAGGTTCTAAGTTGTCTTCTAACCTGAGACCACTGATATTAGATTCCTATTTTTTAATCTTTCTATGCCTTATTTTTGCATCTAAATACTTTTTAGTTTATTATTTGCCTAATGTAAGTTTGAACACCCGATTACATAGGAGAAGAGAAATGTTTCTGCTTATTGGTGAGTGACACTTCAGATTTATGCCCCAAACGAATGTCAGCTCTAAGACATAAGAAAACATACATGTCTTTAATGGTATAAACATATTGCTGAAAGGCTATAACAATCTTCACTCTGTAACCACTTGTAATTATTGTTATTGGATGAGGTGTGTGAAATGTGATGTTTCAGGGAAATCATATCTAAAATTGAATTAATAAGAAGTAGGATTTTGGTCTTATGAAGAAAAAACTATTGTCATGGCTCAACAACTCAGAGTGAGTGTAATAAATCCTACTTTTAAAAGAAGACAAATTGCAAATTACCTTTCCATCCAGGGAACTGGATTTTTTTTTAATGATGATGAGGTTATCATGAATGAACAGTACTTAGGGACATGCCCTTCCATTGTGTTGAGTCATTCTTTTGGATGACAAAGTCCAATGGCCATGAACAAAACTTGGCAGAGTTGAAACCCAAGAAGAGCCAAAATTATAAATAGTTTATATGCTGAATTATGGAATTCCAAATGACAAGATAGAATCTTGAAGTTCAATTTAATTCAACAAACACATATCAAGGTTTCTATCATGGCCAGGCAGTGTACCAAGATGAGTAAGACATGGTTCTTGTTCTCTAGGAGCATACAATCTAGCTAAAGAGACACCTAGATAAGCAGAAAGTAAATGTAATACATGCAGTGATAGAAACATACAAAATAAACTGAAATAGCACAGATAATAAATCCTAACAACAAAATGCTTTTCTATTAGGTGGTTTAGAGCAAAGGAGATCTTGTGGTATTATCTTGCCTTGAGTAAATGTGTGATCGCGTCTAAATTTATTTCAACTGAACCTTATTAAATTATTTTTATTTTTTTCTACCATAGTTCTTCAGACAAAATGCCTTGCTATTGGGAAGACGTTTTTTCCACCACACCAGTTCACACATATCCAACTGTCCCTCCATCATTTAAATATCTCATACATTATTACAGTTACAATGGATATTTCTGATCCATATTCAGGTAGCATAAATGCTGGCACGCAAGTAATTTTTGTGAACGTAGCATAAGCCTAAAGTGTTTAACTCTTATTTCTCTGCAGTGATAATACTGATGAATACTATTGTGTAGAATGTATGTATGTCCTGTGAATGGGACAGAATATTATAGGGTTATCAAGTCCATGCAACTTGTGCCTTTCACACTCAATGGAAATGGGCCATCCTCTTGTCTTTTCCCTTCACCAAAGGTGTATTTATCCTGTGGAAGTATGTGCCTGAAAATGCCTTGTATTAGTCCATTTTCATGCTTCTGATGAAGACATACCAGAGACTAGGAAAAAATAAAAATAAAAAATGGGTTGAATTGGACTTACAGTTCCACATGGCTGGGGAGGCCTCGGAATCATGGCAGAAAGTGAAAGGCACTTCTTACATGGCAGTGGCAAGAGAAAAATGAGGAAGAAGCAAAAGCAGAAACCCCTGATAAACCCATCAGATCTTGTGAGACTTATTCGCTATCTCAAGAATAGCACGGGGAAGAACAGCCCCCATGATTCAATTACCTCCCCCTGGTCCCTCTCACAACATGGGGAATTCTGGGAGAAACAATTCAAGTTGAGATTTCAGTGGGGACATGGCCAAACAATATCATGCCTATTTTGGTGCTTTTTGTTTGTATGATTATAAATATTTTATTCCTAGCTTTCAAAGTATTATAAAATTAACACTCATCTCTCTATTTTCAAATTGTATATAGCAGAGTTTTGTTTACTGCTAGAGTTCAGTTAGTTTGTGGCATATCATCTGGACTGAATCTTCCAGGACTTTCCAGTCATAAAAAAAATAATCTAGAAAGTCATGGGAAAACAACAACAACAACAAAAGTAACAAACAAAACGTATTCTAAGGGAAGTGACTGACACACAAGCTTGGCACAACTGCAGTGTCTCTTTGTGAAAGCAGATGGGTGACAGTGGGTAGAGAATGCTTCTTATCAATTGAATTTCTTTCCTCACCAGGTCTTCATGACATCATGGTTGTTATGAGCTTAGAGAATGATGAGTGCTAAAGGATTACATAAAAATAAGATGAAAAGATCTCTTATTTTTCTCTCCCTGAGCTCATAAATCATTAGGGAACAAGGCAGTATGTCTTTGATCTCTGTAAGTGAAACAGGAACCAGGATCTCCTGTGTTTCTCACGTATGGGATGTATCAAGGGGCCAGAAGTACATCGAAGGCTCCAGTGCACCTTTGTCACTTCAGGCGTCCCCATATTGATAGCTCTGAGACAATGGGACTTCAACAAAAACGGGACCTTCACAAGCATCCAAAGTCTTGAGACTAAATTAAGGGTAAGGGGAATTATGCAAGAGAAATGTATGCCTCTCAGAAACGTCTGAAAGACTCTGAAAAAGGCTAGATATCACAATGACTTTGCATATGTATGTGTTAATGGGACCCTACTTTTAACCTCAGATTGATGTTGCATGGTGACATAGGAGCTCATTAGCAATCATCATTCTTCTAACTTTATATCATAAGTACTAAATATTTTAATAATGACTTCATAATCTCTACCAAGTTGTGGAGGCAAAATGTCAGCCTAATCAGTAATTTGTCAGCACTAAAGAAAAAGACTTGCACATAGTATTTATATCTGGTCTATATGTGTGCATCAGTGTAAACTTTTAAAATGGCAGGACAATATTGCTAATCGATGAAAAATGGACTAAATTTCTTACAGCTGCTCCTTATAAATACACATAGGTATATGAATTTGTAGACTGAGATGGTCAACCTGTCATCTTGTATGCCACTTTCATTAATGTTTGACCCACTTATAAAAAAATGAAAATCGGACAATAAAGAGTTACACAATTTTAATAAGAACCAAACACTGCCTGAATTTATCTTCAAGCATCACAACTGAAATTGGAACTTTCCAGATCACTTTAAATTAAATTGATTAATAATACATCATGTTAAAATGAATTTTTCATGGTTTGGGAGCTAATGTTCTCAATTATTTAGCAATGCAAAGTGTCGGAAACCCACACACAACCAGCATGCAGGAGCTGATCCGTAAACTTTCCCTTAAAACAAGATGATAAATGGCCTGTTTTTCTATCACACTAAAGCAATGTTAACTTTTTCCATTCTGAAAGCACGTGCTCTCCAGGAAAACAAATCGGGACATGTTCTGTGGTTTTAAAAATAATAATAAAATAAAATAAAAATTATTTAAAACACTTTTAAAAAATCTTGGCCCTGCATGTCTATAATAGAGGAACATGTAAATTAGCGAACAAATTCCTTTGGCATATTAGTTTTATGTCTTTTGATTCATATTTTCACAGTCTTTTCAATTCCATCTTCCGTTTTAAATGGAATATCAAGTTAAATAGGAAGTAGGTTTGGAAGGATTATGTGCTTCTATGCCTTTATTTAACATTAAAACTGTGTTTGTGTGGGGGGAAATAATTTACATTAGAAGACACTAAATATAAACTGGTACATAATTTACATTTTGACCATTATATTCTTTGTAATTAAAAATCACTTTAAAGGGCTTAAGTAGTTAATGTGATAAATTAGTGGATTTTTTTTTCTTGACAATTTTGCCATGCTCACTTTTGCCAATGTTTTGAGAATCAGAGTAACACTAACACATTTATCTCTTTAAGCAAGTATTTTAATGTACCAATTTATAGGAGAGATGATGACCACAAGACACAAGGTCATATAGCTTTAGACGAAGTGATTTCACAGGCTCTCTAGACTAAGTCACCTGAAGACGCTGCTAATCTCTCTCATCATCTGCACCATCCACTTTCTTTCTTGTCTCTCTTCGGTTTGCTTTGACGGGAATCTCTTCTTTGTGATAATGTAGAGTTCAAGATGTCAGTTTCCACAGAGTTTTATGAGCCATAGCATTAAACTTTAAATTATGCAGTCTTTAAAAGATCACCATATTATTGAAAGAAAAGTTTCTCAAAGCCACTGAAGATAGCATTAACATTATAAGCATGTTATTAAAAGACTAGTTGTAGAAGTAGACTCTCTCCTGCTGTGCTGGCTCTTCAGTTATCATGGCATCATCAGCACAAATACCGAACACCTTTTAAAGATGTTGTGTCCTTTTACATCGTTATTGTAGATGGTAAAATCAAACAACTGGAGGAAAAAAGCTCATGTTATCCGGAATGGGTGTAGGCTGACCACACAGCATGTTATAAGATATTAGACCCTAAAGGAAGCACTAAACGTGGAAAGGAACAACCGGTACCAGCCATTGCAAAAATATGCCAAAATGTAAAGACCATCGATGCTAGGAAGAAACTGCATCAACTAACAAGCAAAATAACCAGTTAATATCATAATGACAGGATCAAGTTCACACATAACAATATTAACCTTAAATGTAAATGGACTGAATGGTCCAATGAAAAGACACAGACTGGCAAACTGGATAAAGAGTCAAGACCCATCAGTCTGCTGTATTCAGGAGACCCATCTCACATGCAGAGACACACACAGGCTCAAAATTAAGGGATGGAGGAAGATCTACCAAGCAAATAGAGAACAAAAAAAAGCAGGGGTTGCAATCCTAGTCTCTGATAAAACAGACTTTAAACCATCAAAGATCAAAAGAGTCAAAGAAGGCCATTACAT
>NW_012123820.1:10281828-10307528 GCF_000951035.1 Colobus angolensis palliatus | reverse complement strand
AAAAAAAAAGATATTATCGTTAATATATGCCATAGAAGTAACGTAACCCAGTTTACTCATTTTGCATATAAGACAACTCTGACTTAAAAGAGTTTAGATGTCTTGCCACAGACCATCTTGTGAGCTGGAAAGCCAGGCACAGAACAGGATTCAGTAACTGCTTTCACAGTGTTCATTCTAGGACATCATGTTATCATTCTTTTACTGTAGTGCTATGCAGGTACTAAGAACAAAAAAGGGCAAGAAAACAAGATAAATGAACGAACAACAAATCAAATATAACCAGGGTTTACTCTGCTAGTTACAGAGTTAAAAGTGGGATAAACATTTTTGATTCCAGTTCATTATGTTTTCTCCTTCATAAGGAGTTTAGCTAGTTAAAATATTGAGGAAAAAATAAAGTTAGCCTAAACGGCGTGAAAAAAAAGGAGGGGTTTATTCAAATAATTGGGGAAAGAATAGTGATATTCTGAACTTTCTAAATGGTAAGCTTGTATACAAATTGAAAAGACAGGGAATTGGCAATAGAATTTCCAAATAGAAGACAAAAATCAAAATTCATATTGAACTGTCTCTGCAAAACCAAACTATTACATTCAGAAAGATAACTAGGTGAAAAAAAATCTCAAGTTATTTTAAATCTTGTGGTTGATTCTTGTCTAATCACTTTCAAACAAAAAATAATCTTTTTCAAGGATGTGTTCTCTACCACATACCAAAATGATCTTCCAGCTGTTAAAGTATTAGGTTGGTGCAAAAGTTATGATGATTTTTGCCATTGAAAGTAATGGCAAAACCACAATTACTTTTGCACCAACCTTTAATAAAATAAGAACAAGTCCTGAACAGTCCCTTGAGGAGGTAAAGCTAGTTAAGCTTTGAAAATAACCTTAACTTTGCTTAAATTGCAAACAGGCAGAACTTAACTTGAGCTATTTCTTACAAATGCCTATAATAAAGGAAAAACAAACTTAAGCTCAATCAGAAGCAGCCTACAAATGTATAATTATATAACTAGGGACTTGCCAATGGGATAGACCAAATAAGGCTACTATATAACTGTCACCAAACAAATAGAGAGAGAAAGAGAGAGAGAGAAAGATGGAGTCTCGCTCTGTTGCCCAGGCTGCAGTGCAGTGGTGCAATCTCGGCTCACTGCAGTCTCCACATCCTGGGTTCAAGTGATTCTCCTGCCTCAGCCTCTAGAGTAGCTGGGACTACAGGTGCATGCCACCATATCCAGGTAAGTTTTGTATTTTTAGTAGAGACAGGGTTTCACCATGTTGACCAGGATGGTCTCCAGCTCTTGACCTCATGATCCACCTGCCTTGGCCTCCCAAAGTGCTGGGATTACAGGCACGAGCCACTGCGCCCGGTCCAAACAAATATTTTCTTTGCTTTAGTTCTGTGTTGGCCCAATAAAAGTCTCCTCATGGTGTTCCCTTGTTGGAACTCCCTACCTACTTCTGGTTCAGAGCTATTTGCTCAAATAAACGCTTTAAAATTTTATTATATTTCAACCTGCCTTTTTTTTTTTTTTTAACAAAACCAAACTCAGTTCTCTAAAAATGATGAAAATTTTCAAAAAAAAAAAAAAAAAAGTCACATGTACTCTTTATAGCCACATTTGGTTGAAAATATACTCAAAGACCTTGTAATCAGTTTTGTCAATTGTTAATTGAGTTAGTTTGCAAGTCATCTTAGTTACCTAGTTTACTGGTGAAAAAATCAGTAAACTAGAATTAATTCAACTACTTCTTGTGTGCAGTGTAACTGTTCATGCAGTACAGCCTTCTTTTTGTTTATGGGAATTAAGAATGTCTTACTAAAATATCAATGCAACTACATTTTAATCATGGTTTTACAAACTCATGTATATAAAGGTTAGTGTACCATCCATTTCTTTTTTAAAATTCTCCAACCCCATGTATTTTGTTTTTTAGATTTCACTGACAGCAGGTAAACAGTGGGTTAAGGAATAAACACAGATAAATCACCATAAAATGGGAAAATACACGCAAAAAATTATGTCATCACATGCCACAGTACCAGTTATTTGTGTTACTTCTGGGTTTAATTCAAAGCCGTGAACAATATTCCCATTAAACATGTGTTTTGGGAAAGAAAATGAGAGTCCAGAACACGTAAAAGGTGAATAGTAACCACAGAATGCTGTGTCTGGACTCACTTTTCAGCGTAGGCGTAAGCTGTGTAATTGTACACATATAAATTAGATAACATTTTTATTCAAAGTGATACAAATACCAATGGAATTGGGTTACAAACTTTTTTTTTTTTTTAATTTAATCTGGGCTCCAATGAAAGCAGGTGAAGGTGATTTGTTTTATTACCTGAACTACTTTTTTATTCAGGGCAATCAAGATCTTCTAAATGAACTACCTGTATATCTTTTTTTTTTCCTCCACAGAGGAAGCTGTAAAAACTAGATCACACTGTGTTGCCGTGATAAGAACTTATTTTCTCTGTTTATTGAGGAAAAAGATGTACATTGTCGTGTTTTTTGCATGAAGGTAGGAAACATGATGTTCTTAAGGTCAAATGCATCCAGGCGATTTAGCCTCATATTTTATTAATAGTAATGGGAATCATATAGCTAAATCCTGGCAAATTGTACTGAATAGCTATTTCCAATGTTATATGATTAGATTCATAATAAGTGTTCATTTGATATTCAATGTGGAGCAACTCATTCGAAGGGGTTTTGTTTTAGTAATAGTGATATGTCAGTAGGTGGAAAGGCCATTCCATTTGGCATAAAAAATACACTGTAATCAGTGTTTTAATTAACTTTTCTCTAGGGTTTTACCTGTAGTTCTATGGACTACACACAGTCCCTGTTTTAGCATATTATGCATCATATCACAGGTAATATCATCATTGCTTAAGATACTGCTGAAGCTCTCATTATTTTATTTGGAGGCAATAACTATAAATGATTCTATACTGTATCACCCGCTTATTATGTGGCCTTTTGACAAATCCTTGAATATTATCAGTACACTATTTTTCATTTTTGTAGAGATGTGGTCTCCCTATGTTTCCCAGACTGATCTTGAACTCCTAGGCTCAAGAAATCCTCTCATCTCAACCTCCCGAAGTGCTGGGATTACAGGCATGAGCCACTGTACCTGGTCCATTACATTGTTAAGAATACAGTCTTTATCAATTTTGCTTGTGTTGGTTATAAAAGGCCTAACTACAGAAATTAAGCTCTAACCTGATGTGTTTAAGTGATGATGTGTTAAAATTGCCAACACTGATCTACTTCTGTGTAAGATGTTAGTCTAAAACACTGAGAATAAAACCTAAGTTATAAGCAATGTTTTTGATTAAACACACATTTAGGACAAGAATTAGTACCAAAGATCTCTATGTTCATTAATAAGTAAACTAATACAGATATATGCATACATGCACATAGAATTTTATATAGATCCCTTTTTGTTACTGACATTTTATATCAATATGAAAACATCAATATTTTATAGTAACCAGCCATAAACACTGTATAGTTCAATCAATTGCATTTTTCACTAAGAAATTCCAACTATTTTTAAATTAAACATTTATATCTAGTGGAATTTTACATTTTCTCTAACAATATTAACAATTCTAACTGACAGAAGCCCTTATTTTTTCAAAAATCTGAGTTGGAAGTATTTTGTGTCTCCACAGAAAATTGTCATTCCAATCCATGTGCTTAAATATATAAAAGCTGTCACTGATGAGTAAAGGGCTTTTCACATGTCTAAGAAGTAGTGAACTGACAAGAAATAGTTCGTCCTCACCCCTGGAGATGGTCCAGAAATTCATGCTGATATTTAATAACTCTTAGCAGGAAATCAATGAGATTTTAGGGAGCATAACTAGTTTCACAATAATGCTATGTGCAAAATATCTGTTAAACTGTTGAGCCTCTTTCAACTGGGGGAATAAATATTCAATTTAATAAAATGCTGTAACAAACAAATTGAATATCTATTTTTTAACTCTACCCATATTTTGGGATGTATTTATAGCTGGTTGTAACAATACATGAAAATTTCCTGCTGTGGGTTCAACAAACAGCAGTATCTGGGTAGATAGCAGCCTCTATTCTGTGGTGAATTTTGTACTCATTCAACTGCAGTTTCTGAAAACACTAGCCAAAAAAAGGTTCAACATGCCTATTGAAATAGTTAATGATTTTTAAAATGAGATGCAAACTTTTTTTCCCAACAATATTTTTTGATTATTCATTTCTTCTATTAAGAGTGTATGTAGGCTGAGCACAGTGGTTCATGCCTGTAATCCCAGGACTTTGGGAGGCCGAGGTGGGAGGATCACCTGAGGTCAGGAGTTCGAGACCAGCCTGACCAACATGGAGAAACCCCGTCTCTACTAAAAATACAAAATTAGACAGATGTGGTGGGGCATGCCTGTAATCCCAGCTACTCAGGAGGCTGAGGCAGGAGAATCACTTGAACTAGGGAGGAGGAGGTTGCAGTGAGCTGAGGTTGTGCCACTGCACTCTAGTCTGGGCAACAAGAGCGAGATTCCATCTCAAAAAAAAAAAAAAGAAAAAAGAAAAAAATAAAAGAGTGTGTGTAATGTAAAGCAGGAAGAGACTAAACTGTTAGAGAACATGGAAGCTGTTTAAAATGCTAATGAAATAGTTGTGTGTCATTTACTGGACCTGGAATCAAGATCTTCCTATCACAACTTGATATAAATACGATCTGAATGATTTTTATTGTAAAATAGCAACGGCTTTCAATGCTAGATGCATCTTAGAATTGCCAAAATAACTGCTTTTTAAAAATACAAATGCCCACGACCCACTGCGGACTTACCTATTCAGGTCTGGTTGGGTGGGGTGTGATGATCTGATCATGTCTCTTATTTAAAACCTCCACCAGTCATTTTGATGGTCACACCGAGAACCTTACAGTGGATACAACATCCCAGAAGACTGTGTGAGCTGTATGAGATGACAAGATCCGAAGGAGATTAGATCAGATATTCACAGAAATATGGTTCAGCATGTTCTTCAAAACAAGTATGTTTTAAGATTGGCAATATGGCTGGGCGTGGTGGCTCACACCTGTAATCCCAGCACGTTGGGAGGCCAAGAAGGGCAGATCATCTGAGGTCAGGAGTTCAAGACCAGTCTGACCAGCATGGAGAAACGCCTTCTCTACTAAAAATACAAAATTAGCCAGATGTGGTGGGGCATGCCTGTAATCCCAGCTACTCAGGAGGCTGAGGCAGGAGAATCGCTTGAACCCAGGCAGCAGAGGTTGCGGCGAGCCAAGATCAGGCACTCCAGCCTGGGCAACAAGAGCAAAACTCCATCTCAAAAAAAAAAAAAAAAAAAAAAAACTTGTTACTTTGTCCATACAACATTATTCTCAAAATAATAATAATAATAATAATAATAATAGATTGAGACAGATACTAATAGCCCTGAAAGAAATTTTTTGCATCGTTTTGTCATGAAAATCACATTCTTTACATTTGGTTCTCTATATAATTACTTTGATCCTTTTATGCTTTCTTTTTGTCTTCTCTTTCTGCCAGTTGTCTATATTCCTATACCTAATTCTTGCTTCCTGACAGCCACATATTGAGTACCCAATAATACTGAACTGTAAGTTGTCGGTTCTTAGTAACTGCTTCTGCCAAACTGGGCAAAGAAGCCGCCCCACTGGCCCTGTAGAGCCAGAGAGACTGGTCATTCCACTTTGGCGTGATGAAGGCATTTATGTAAATGCCTGTTGACATTATAACCTACTATGTATAATAATGGGATAGAAATGAAAGAAATACACATTGCAAAACGACCTTTCTATAAGCTTACTTTTCATTTTCTTCACTGGTCCCCACTGCCCACTCTCATCTCTCCCAAATGTATAATTTTATGATAGCTTCTTATCAAGGGGTTGTATGTCTTGGCTCCAGCCCCTTGTTCAGTAAGGCTCAGATCTGAATCTGGACTTAGATTTGACTTGATAAGATAACAGAAGGAAAATGTGGATAAATTTAACTATTTCTACATGAATAGGTGGGCCTGTGCCAAATGCAGGTTGCTAGAGTTCTATATTAGGCAGTGAATCAACTGCTCAACAAAGATTAAAAACTACTTGCATGTTTGATCTGTATTAACCTCTCAGGTCACCGGGGCGCCATTGAGTAAATTGCATCGTCTCTTTGGAAATGGGATCACGGCTATAAAAGAGTTGTTTCATCTAACTTAGGAAATAAATTTACTTTCATGCATTAGTCTGCGCATCAGAAACACGGTTGAAATTCTTAATAGCAAGGTGATGATGTACTTTACGTAAAAATGACTATTTTTTTCTCTTCAAGCACTTTGATACTGCAAAATTCTTTTAAAAATAAAATTGAAGTAAATAAGATGTAAATAAGTAGAAAACATAAGGTTCACAAAGTTAGTCCACTCATCCATAAAATCGTATTTTGAAGGAGAAATGGGTGGTAAATTAAGGGGTCATGGTAAAAAGGTGAGATTTCTTTGTAATCCAAGGACACCAAGAGAAGTATCTATTTTACTAAAGATCCATGAGAAAAGGGGAGAATAAACACAGTAGGGTACCTAAAGATGTAGGCGGAGGTAAGAGTCTTGTTCACACAGGAAGGGAGTTTGTCCTCAGTCCCGGTGAACCATCAGTCCTGCTGAACCATCAGTCCCGGTGAACCATTAGTCCCGCTGAACCATCAGTCCCGCTGAACCATCAGTCCCGGTGAACCATCAGTCCCGCTGAAACAGGAGGGTCCTTTGAACGTGGCCCATCAGTCCCGGTGAACCATCAGTCCCGGTGAACCATCAGTCCCACTGAACCATCAGTCCCGGTGAACCGTCAGTCCCGGTGAACCATCAGTCCCGGTGAACCATCAGTCCCGGTGAACCGTCAGTCCCGCTGAAACAGGAGGGAGAGTGAAAGGCATGACGGCAAGTGCAGGTGAGCTTATAGGTTTGACTACAGAGGAAAGGAGTTGCCATCTAGTTTCTTCTTTTTTTCAGTAAAAGCATAAGGTGGTACTAGGCAAGTTAAAAAAACAGGAAGATGATCCCCCTGGAGAACAGAAGAGAGAGCAGATACGGAAAACACAGAGCCGCTGAGAAGCCCTCCGCAGCTAGCCCCGGTGGAAGGCCCTTACGCTGTAGTGACGCGACAAAACCAAACAAACAAAGCGTTTATGTTTTCCTCCAGGAGCACTCGGGAACCGGGATGTCCTCTGGCAAAGGCAGACAGTTGACATTACCTGAGTAATGGAATAGCAAGACAACATGGAAAGAGAAAACTGAGGCTATTTACATGAGAGTAGCTGACGAGTGGATAGAAAAGAAGTAGAGGCAAAAGTGTGACAAGAGTGAGAACAGATGTAAATGAACCTGATGGATCAGAAAATAGGAAAGCAGGGAGTAACCAAGAGAAACTGGAAGATGGGATTTGATCACCAGATGATTAAATGTTTGTATTCAGAATTTTATAACCTGAGAATTTCAGGGTGCTTGCAAGGTACAGTCTTAAGGGGTGGGAGGGAGGAGGTTAAAGCAAATGAAGATGAAGGTAAAGTCCACCCGATGCGAGGTCAAAGAGTTGAGAACTGGAGTTCATGGCTAGTCATCCATTGAGATTTTCAAATGTCTAAAATGATGGCACGACTTGAGTTGAAAATGATGATTGTGAGCCAGGTATCAATATGTCCAGCTAGTAAAGGGTAAACGGATGTGGGTAAGTAACGAGCCCCATCTGAGTCTGTCGAGCAGTGGAACCTCCTCAGTCCACTTTGGTATGATGAAGATAACTGGAAAAGGGCACTTTGACTTGAGGTCCATGGGCCTCCAAAGAGTCGATGAATCAAGTTCACATGGTTGTGATCTTGGATGAAAAAAGATTACATTTCTATTTTCACGATCTTTAATATTTAGCGCTTCTTTTACTTATGAATATAGGCGATAAGTCACAGTACTTAGCAATATATGTGTCTTTGTGACCAATACAAGTCATGAACGTTTTCATATTACCTTAAGAATACGTAAAAATATTACTCGATACTTATCATACATTTAAATTATACAATGATTTGAACAATTGTCATTCATACTTATCAATATTTTTAAAATGTATCTTATTAGACTTGCTAATATTTAAAGGGTTATTAACAATATTTATACATCATTTCATTATTAGTATGCCTACAATTGTATTTAGCATATTACAAATATTCTGTGAAATAAGCCAGATACAGAAAGACAAATGCTGCAAGATCTCACTTATATGTGGTTTCTAAAAAACGGATAAACACATAGAAGCAGAGATTAGAAGGGTTGCTGCCAGGAGCTGGGGGCAGGGAGAAATGGGAAGTGTTGGTCAAAGGGTACACAGTTTTAGTTATGCAAAATAAATAAGATCCGAAGAGACACTTTATACGGCCTATTAGCAACACTGTGTTGTACAGTTAAAAACTTGCTTGTAGGTTAGATCTTATATTAAGTGCTTTTAGCCAAAAAGTTAAAAAAGTGGGGGAGCGACAGGAGGACAGTTACGACATCATTAGTGATGATACTATGGTAGTGTCATGATGTGCATTTATCTCCAAACACATCAAGTTGTATCATTAAATATCCACCGCATTTTTATTGCCAATCATGCTACAATAAAGTGATCACAATGTTTACTAACCATTCTGTGAAGTGGTCCAAAGGCGTGCACGGCACACACAGCTCCACTGGAGCTTGCCACACTCAACATTCCCACCCCAGAACCCTTTTTGGAAATCTGATCTTCCACCACACCCAGCCACATCTCTAGCGTTTCTATAGTTCTAAATCGGCAATAACACAGCCTAGATCCTGCATGATCTGGCCTCTTCCACCCTTATAAATTTATTCTCATCCTTCTTACACTCCACAACCCAGCCCACATGGAACTCCTTTTCAGTACTTGCTGAGCCATGCTTTTCTAACCCTGGGCCTTTCCACCTGCCATTCAGTTTGCCTAAAATAGGATTCTGTCCTTTTTTTTTTTTCTTGATCACCACCCCTTCACATAGTTAATGTGTATTTTGCCTTCTGACTTTCCCAAATTAGATGTTCTACTTAAAATACAGGAGTGCACAGGACCTGGATATACTAAAATTATTCATTGTGTATCTGAAATTGAAATTTAACTGGACACCTTTGTTATTTTTATTTGCTAAATCTAGCAACTCTACCCATGGACCTATACTGTCCTCTCATAACATTTTCACAACTGCAATTACTTCTTCAATGCCTGTCTTTTCTGGAACTTTGAAGATCCATAATGTAGCAAGTGTGTGTGTGTGTCTGCGCGCGCGTGTGTGTGTGTATTCTTCACCATGGTATACCCAATGCCTAAGATAAAGCTGCTAAGTATGTAGTAGTCACTCATAAATTTAACATGACCAAATTAATGAACTCTATTCTATGCTTAATGTACCTGTTTACGTTTCTGACTTTCCTAATAGACTATGAGTTCCTCAAGAACAGATACACCTTTTGTGCCCCAAGCCAAAGCTCAGTGCCTATAACACCCAAGAAATGAGTTGGCCAGAGCAAAGTCTCCCTCAGGTTTTCTTTGAAAGCCACTGGGAGAGGACCTGGCATGTTTCCATCAGGTCTGTGAGGTGTTCAGCTTACCTGGTTTGAGAATAAAAGAGCTGTAATAAAGACAAAGAGGTTAGGCATGGATGAGTTTTTAGTCCCAGTTTCCCAGTTAGCATCAATTATTTGGGTAAAATTGATACTTACTGGTTTATTAATACCTCTGTTTCCTTTAATTCTTTTACATAAGAAAGGATGAAGCTGAAAAGCATGAAGATTGTCAAGTGTTTGTGTTTATGCACACAAATGAGTGTTTAGACCGTTACAACACAGGCAGAAAGTTTAAATGTGGATGAAGAGAGGAGAGGAGAAATCCGGTTTTTGAAAAGGTTTGGAAAACTGTGTTAAGTGAAAGAGGTTAGGGGTTTGTAGCTCTGGCAAATGTTATTTGAGTATTTAACTAGTACCACCTTGACAGCGTATCTCCTGGAGAAAATCACCTCTAAATTACCCTCTTGCTTTAAAATTCAATGTGCCTCAGATATAAAGTATACTCACAATTAAGAATCACAAGAGTAGCCAGTAAAGGAAATGGCCAGGGAACAGTGAGGAGCCTGGGATGGTTACAGAGATTGGAACTCTGGGGAGATATGGAAAGAATGTAAAAATGATCAACAGACATCTGCATCCTACAGACTTCATAGACGGTGAAGAAGACATGACTACTGCGTCTAAAAAAATAAAATGACCCTTTTTCTTATAGAGAATTTCATTCAAGTGCTTGGTCACAAAATTAGACCATAAGGGAAAGATACATGCAATTTGAAGAATCTTGAAATTTAAAAGGAAACAAATACAAGAGAGTGGGAAGCAGGCTTAGATGACAGGGGTGATTTTTATTGATTTTGTGTGCTTTTCTTTCTTTTAAAATATATAATTAAATGTGCTTGTAGGTAGAAGGATAGATTAGTAGATTTCAAAGGAAGGGAAACTGAAGATTTTAGGAACCTAAGGTTTACAGACTCTAAAGGAAATGTAAGAGTGATGAACTTCAGAATACCGATTTTATACAGGTAGAGAGAAATATATTTCAGGTATCACTGGATGGTTAAAGGGTGCATATCCAGTTGTATATGAATGAAGTTACTCACCATGATGGTGAGGGCATCACAGAAGAGGAATTAGACTCCAGAAAGAAGACACCATGCACCTAATTGCTTATTTAGCAACACATAGAGACACATTAAATGTGTTGTGTTGTGCTAACATATGTTTTCCTATGAGCTAACTAAGGGCAGTACAGAGATACTCTCAGCCTGATTGTGCCAGTCGAAATTGATTAGTGAGCATTAGCATTCTATAATACAAATGCCCTTCACAATGCGGGATTTACGTGATTCTCTTATTAGGTGTGTTTTGCATCGGGGCTATTTCCAGTGCTGTGTCCTGGCTTTCTGACATTTATTCTGCATTCTGATGAACAGTTTTGACCTTTAATGCCTAAAAAAAAAAAAACCCTCACTTGCAACTGATAGTCCTGGAGACCACAGGAAGAGGGGGAAGGGGGAAAATATCATGTTGGAAGTACAATGATAGATATAATCTGGAGAGCTATCAATGAAATGGTGAAAATATGATAATGACGAGCAGACAGTGGAGGGTTCCTGGATGTACTTTAAAATTTTGAAGACTACTGCAAATGTAAGGACAGCAAAGGAGGTTGTCAGAAATAGACCTGTGGCTGCAAAATATATAACTTAATTCATGAATAATTTCATGGGGTTTGAAGAAAATGGAAGAACAATTCCCAGTTGTGATGTCAGGAGAGCAATTTCATACATTACCAATTCCCTAAGAGAAGAAAGTGTGTTTTATCAAATACCACCCACAAAATTGATAATCATTATTAAATAATACATTTTGTAGCTCCCTATAAATTAGGATAAATGCTTATTGTAATTGTAGTCTTGTTGTTTAAAGATTACAGTTATATTTTTTGGCAAAGTAATCTGATTTTAAAGCTATCTCTTTAAATGAGCAGGCTTCCTTTTCAGATTTCTTCCAAGAATCTGGTTTTTCAATGACTGTCTTAGCACAAACATCTTAATCAGTCACATTGATTAGTATGTACCTCTCCTCTTCAGTTTTAGACACTGCAAAGCCACCCTTGAATGTAAATATGTTACTTGCATTTTTAGAATTTACAGGTTTAAAAATAATAGATACTATCAGGGGAATGTGTGAGCAATATATAGATAGATAGATAGATAGATTAAATTTCAGTTATATAACTAGTTTTAATGCTGTGAAATGGATGAGTTTTTTCTCAGTTTATGTTTATGGTATAAAATAAGGAACCAGGTGGTATTTCTGCTTCAGTAGTCTGTGTCTATTCAGCAGGAAATATTAAAATATAGAAGGCCTCATAAGTTCCATCTGCCCACATACCTGGTTTCAAGTCTTCCAACAGGTTCCAGACATTCACACTGAACATCTTTGTAATGACTCCATCGCGTAAGACCAACCCGTAAGGAGCATAGTTGTTTAACGCTGTGGATTCCTCCAAAAGAGAAAAGCAGACAAATGTATCATTATATTATATATTTTTCTATTGTGGAGAAATATTTAGGAAAATATAATTTTAAGGGACATTTTAAAGAATTCTATATGAAAGATTTGAAATCATCTTCGAGAATTTTTAAAGATCATCAGCACTATTCATCAATTTTGATTGTTAAAGATTTTGTAGATTTTCACTGATAAAAGGAGAAAAAAATGCTTTTTAGAGTCGTGATACTATGAAAATACGTTACTACTTAAGGAGTTGGTATTTGCTTTTCTAGCACATTCTGACACTATAGTCTAACAGAAACAAAAAAAAGTGAGTGTTTTTTCTGTAAAACAAATACATTTCATAAAACTTCAGATAAACTAAAAGTTTATATATTAGATTAGGTTTACATTTGACTACTATTATTAGTGGGCAGAAAATACTTGGATAGAACTTTGAGATTAATATTCTTTTGAGTTGAGCCAAGTGAAGTGATCCTACGGGAAGCGTCACCTCCTGACGCTGGTTCCGTGACCTTCCTTCCCCCTTGTGAGCTGCCGATGGTGACCTTCAGGGTAGCGGGACTGACCATCTGGCACCAGCTGCTGTAGCACTTCAGCCCCAGCTGCCTAGACCTGTGTCTCTAGCCCACAGATACATTTCTTCTCTGACTTCTCACCTAGAGTGATAAGACTGCAGGATTCAATTCCAAATTCCAACACGGTGTAGGAGGAAAGTAATAAATTAAGTCTCTCCTTAGGAAAACATTTGTTGACTTCCTAATATATACCTATCATATATTAATTAATTCTTCTGGATCCAAACATTAATAAGACAGCAAGCATTGCCATCCCAGAACTCACAGACCAGTGGGCGCACACACACACACACACACACACACACACACACAGTCACTCATACTCAGGGTCTTAGGAACAATACAGTGTTTGGTATGTGCTGTGTCCAAGCTCTGTACCTAGTGCTCACAGGGGTGGAAAGAAGGGAGTGCTTATTCTTACGTGGGTAAAAAGCGACAAAAGGAATAGCTGTGTTCTAACATTTGTGGAATACCCATTGTTAGGGTTTTTATGTGGATGGAGACAGTATTTTAAAGCACTTAGAACAATTCCTAGTGCTACATAATTATTGGTTCCATAGATAAAACTTTTATGGCTTTGAGAATACATTCTAAATTTTACTTCTTGATTATCTGGTTTGGTATGATAGCATAATATGGAATGGTTTGGCATACATCAGAAAAATGTATGTTATCCTTCCGGAGGAGAATTTGGGTCTTCCATAAAAGCAGTAAATGTTAAAAGCAAGCTAAGTAGAACATTTCATAGCCTCTCTTGGTCCGATTTAAATTTAATGAGCTCTTAGTAGAACTGAGTGTATCATTCTCATAAACTTAGAGGCAGAAGGTTTACAGAAACTGCAACTTCAACATTCTTCAACAGTAAATATGACTATAAATCAGGGGGCACATTTATTTTCTTCCAGGGCTCTGGTCTTTTGCCATCTGCTAACATGGCATCTTGCCCATTTGGAACACTGTCAGGTTATGTAGGATAGAGGTGTTGCCTTCCCAATCTGCTCCTGACTCAGGACTGACCCAATTGCTTTGGGACATGGTGAGGGTAAGAACAGCAATCAAAGTAACAAACAGCACAGACAGTTCGGATTCCTGGACAACCTGCCCAGGACACGGGGACACTGGGAACACAGTGAGCCTTTGTTCACTGCACCAGTAGGACGTGATTAGGCACAGAGGTGAGGCAAAGGGGAGCTGTCCTAGTTGATTACAGAAGACAATCGAGTCTCTGGTTTTTCCAGAGTTGCCAGGTAGGCTTGGAGATACACAGTTACTCAAAACCCCAAATACCTTCTATGTTTCTTCCGTAGAATCGATCAAGGTTTCCACCCACTACCTTGGACAGGGTAGATCTCCTAAGGCCACTTCCCTGAAACTGTAATAGTCTCTTAACTTTGCCCTTACTTTACAATATTAATATGAAATAAAAGGTAATTTGGTCCTTTCAGTCAGTTAGTATGAAAACACATCATCATTTAGTGATCACAACTACGTAAAAACTGAATATTCCATTTTCAGAGTATCTCACAAATGCCAGCTGCTTTTACACTGACTTATCCCTTTTCCATAATCTTTTTGCTTTTTTAATCAGAAGCCTATTTTCATTTTCTTCTATTTCTTTTTAAGGCGCTGTTAGATAATATTGTGTTCGGCTCCATACCGATAGGTGCTAACTCAGCGGAACTGTTAAGGACATTGGGGAAAATGGGAATTCACCTCCTGGTCAGTCAGGCTCAGAGGAGAATGTTAGATGACTAATATCATTTGCTATCCTTATTCCCACATGTATATCTCAGTTATTTATTTTACTACTCTGGATACATTTTGTGTTCCCTTTTCAATATATTATTCATCTTCAATTAAATTAAAACTAGGAATTACTACAAAACAAACAATTACATCTTAACAAAAGACTACGATTTCAGTCATTCTTCATCAGTTTTATCAACAGTATTGTAATTCTCTATCTAATCATCACCATTCTTCCTTATACTTGAGTAGGTTTTACTGATCACAAAAATGTTTACATTCACACCCAAAAAATAAACTTTGTGTTTATCTCTGAATTTTACTGAAGATTTATTATTATAGTTTTAATTATTATTATAGTTTATTATTGCATAATTTATAGTTTATTAATATTCTGTTATATTAATATAGAATTATATAATTCTAATATATGATATAATATTATAATATTCTATGCTATAATATATTATTAACTATGAGACACAATTGATAATTTCAATAAGCAGCAGAATTCAGATATGCTATTCAAATTTTTTTATGAACTACCTCTGGCTATTCAATCATTTTATTTTTTTCAACATTTATTGCAGACCTGCTATGAACTATTCATAATACACACAGATAAGTAATCAAATGATATGTTGAGCATCATATTCAGGTTTTTATTTAACAAAATTTTGTATTGAAAACACAAAATGTTGTTTAATAAATGTTGATTAAACATAAAGAAATGTAGAAATAACATGGTTATTCAGGCATGAATACAAAGTCATGGATATCAGAACCTTCTGACAGTATCACCCATGCATGCTGGATCTAGATTATTTTAGAATTCAGGTGTAATTATAACTAACTTCCTTCTAGGCTTAACTATGTGCCCACAACTTATTATTTACCTAACAGATAAACCTAAAAGTTCACAACAGTAAGTAAGTAAAGTTTTATAGATTCAATATTTGCAGATTAATATTATAGGAAACTCCACTAGCCCTATCATTTTGGGTTTCTGATATTAAAATAATAAAGCAACTTTTAAATGGCACATTTTTCCCTGGATGGAGCCTGTGTTCTATTTTGATGATTTACATCAGTTTATTTATGAAAATCTCTGTAAAAACAGTAATCATAATTATTTTTCTTTTCAACCCCAGTGTTTAACTCATACTTAAAGTACAGATACTACATGCTTAGGAGTTGTTCAGCCAATAAATAAACCAGCTGGAACATTTTGTGTATATGTTATTTGAAAAATAATGTTTAAAATGTCGTAAAGGCTTATTATACATATTTAAAATATTTCAGTTATTTATTTTGTAGAATCTTAGCTTTTAATTAGTGAAATTATGAAACTCTCTTACTGTTTTTGAACTAAGTTTTCTCAAACTAATTAAAGAATAGCCATTTATAGATATTTCATGAAGTCAACAGTATAACTATGCTATAAGGGGGTTTTGTTCATTTAATAAGTCAGCAGTAGAAGAAGGAGTTTACCTTATTTCTGAGAAACTGAAAATGTCAGAATCCTTTGAACAGTGTAAAAGTTGATAAAGAAACAAACCATTGTTTCAAGAAGTATACTGCCTAAATATACCTGCATCTTTGGTTTTATGAAAGCATAACACAATGGCCTTTTATTTTTCAGCAAAAAAATTTCAAAATTAATTTAAAAATATATCCAACCCTTAGTAATTAGATATTTTTGCAATCTTTTTAAAAATTAACATACGTAGTAGTTTCTAAGAATTCTATAATGACTAAAAAGTAGTCTTATAATATTAAGAAGTACATTTATGTGTTTAAAATCAGATGAATCACAAATGTGGCAATGTTTTAAATTTATAAGAAAGACACTATAACATGTAGTATGGTTGAATAAAACATGAATGTTATAGTAAATCTGAGGCCTTCATATTTATGACTATACTTTGTAAGCATTAATGCCAGTGGATTAAGCTTAGTAGGGCAAAACAATGTGATTAAGTGGTCCCAAGATAATCTTTCATATAAACAAGCAGAAACATTAATCTGAGAAAATGATCCTTTGCATAAGAAAATATCACTAAATGGAAAGAAATGCTGTTGATGCCAAATTAGTATTTTGTGACACCAAATGACAAATAAAAAAATAAAGAAGGAGGGTGTTATGCTAATCTGGTACCAAATAAGTTCTATTTGTTTTCTGCTTTTGTCTTAAATATCAAGATCATGTAAATGTGTTCATTTATTGCTATCTTAATGCTGGGAGGATTTAAATGTATTTCATTTTATATGAACTACATTGGTTTTTGACATTTTAGGACATTGAAAGGTCAAAAATGAGATACATTATCTGTGTAGGAAACAGGAGAATGACCCCGAGGCACAGGGGTTAGAGGCTGTTACCTAGAATCATTAGAATCCCACCTATAAGAAAAGGGAGGAAGTTGTGGGACAAAATGGTAATCATGAAAGTTGAGTGTGTCATTTGTGCTGTATGGCATTTGGTCTGCTACAAATTTGTATGTTTACAACTTTATAACACAATTTTTAAAAGTCCAAAGTTGGACTTTTGCTTAGGTGAGACTAGAGAAGTGGTCTAGATTTTGCATAGACAGTATATTCTGCTCTAGTGTTTTATGGTCTCTAGAAAAGTATTTAGAGAAAATGAAGACGTTAGCATCAATATTTTATTATTTTCTCCCAAAAGTCCATTTTTATAGCTTATTTTAAGTATATTAGTTATACTTTGCCACATAGAAAATTACTGCAAAACTCAGTGGCTTAAAACAGCAAATATTTATTATCTCACACAATCGGTGAGAGTTGGCCACTTCAGATTGCCCTGGGTGGGTGACTCTGGCTCAAGGTCTTTGATGAGGTTGTAGTCAGGATACCAGATAGGACTGCAGTTATCTCTAGACTTTACTGTTTCGAAGATAGCTCATTCATATGGCTATGAGTCGAAGACTTCAGTTTCTCCCTGGCTACCAGGAGGAGACCTCAGCTCCCAACCATGTGAACCTCTCACGACAGCAGCTGGATTCTCTCAGAACTAGTGATCAAAGAGAAAGAGGCAGAAGCCATAATGCCTTTCAAGACCTTGCCATGGAAGAAATGTACCCTTACTGTTGCTGTATTCTACTGGTCAAATCAAACAATCCTAATACAATTTGAGAGAAACCTGTACAAACACATGCATAACTGGAACAACAGCGCATTGGGGCTATCTTGGAGGCTATTACAGTGAGAGAAAAAAGAGGAAGGAAAGGAGGAGGGAGGGAGGAATGAAGGGCAAAAGGGAGAAAAAGGCGGGAGGAGGGAGGGAGGGAGGAGACTCACCCACTCCAGAATCTTAGCGATCATTTGTTCACATTGGACAAACTAGCATTTAGAAACTGTGACCAACATTTCAAAATACAACTTTATTATTTAAGGTTTGCCAAAGTGCCGATCTTTTTTCCACAATTAGTAAAATAGCTGCAATCTGCTAGGTTTCTCTTTCTGCAGTTACTCAGTCTGAACATTTTCTTATTAATGGGACTACATTAAAAATCCTATACCTTGTAGGATAAGATTTTCTTTCAAAAGGGAATGTAAAGTTATATGGTACTTACGTGCTATTTTTAAGTTTAAAATATTGCTACTAAGTAAAACCTTAGATTAGAATAGCCAAGTTTAGCAAACAAAAATGCAGTATGTCCAGTTGAATATAAATTTCAGATAAACCATAAACAATATTTAATATAGGTAAATACACTAAGCAATTGCAATAAACATGTAATAAACTTTTATTTATCTTAAGTTTACATTTAACTGAGTGTCCAGTATTTTATCTGGTAACCTTACTTTAAATAGCTGTCAATCTACATTTTGATCAAACATAATGACATTTAAAATAGTATAAATTCTTTCTATGTGTATTTTTTCTGCATAAACCTGTATTTAAAACAATAAGTACATCAAGTAAAGTAGGTCACATTTATAGTTATTACTCATTAAGTTGTATTTGTATGTGGATGTGTGTATTCCAAAACTTGTGTCAGAAGATGACAGAACAATTGAACAAAGATGTATACGTTGCTGTGTTTACTTGTGAGATTGTTGATGTCCATGTCCAAGAACGCATAATAGCCCAGCTTCCATTTCTACAATAGTTCGAATTCTAAAGTCAGTTCCATAGATTGATTTGAACCACTTTAAGGCTTTAGAAATCTTTAAACCTTAAAGACATAATTGCTACTTTAGAATTCACATGTCGATCTATTTTCTTTGAAGTTTGCAGGCTGTTTTTCTCATGACTATTTGTGACTTGAATTTATTTACCCATCTTGGGATTCTACTCCAATACAATCTAGAAGAAAATTAAGAGAAATCCCAGGAAGTTGAGCTCAAGCAAATAATAAGACAATATAGCTTATCATTCATAAAGGTGTCCCGTACGTTGCTTTTTATATAGTGTTCATTTAATCGACCTGGAAGGTAACTTTAGCTTGACCATACTTTCCTGCTGAGGTCGTAAGTGGGGTGCGCTGGCTCAGATAAGCAATACGCAGAATCACTGATTTTAAACTGCAAGGCCAATTTGTTAGCTATGCTCGTCGATCTAGCAATGTATCCCCAAGCCGCAAATAAATATGTGAAATGCTATCACTGTAACGTTTAAATATTTAACAGCTGTTTACTTAACTCTAGCTCAAAGCTCAGTTTGTGTAACAGAATGATTCAATCTTTGCACAAGACTATATGAGTCATTGTGATTTGAAGTTTGGATTCCAAACTCTTTATGTAAGAGACAGTAGTACACTGAAGCTTTTGAAACCCTAATTAACACCAAAAATTTCAAATATAAATAATTTGGTATAGAATGGAGCTAGAATTTGGCATTTTAAGGAAAAAATTTTACATAAAGGAATTACATATGAATAATGATAAGGGCGGTAAGTGAAAAGATACTAAGCAGTATACTCCTCTCTAGTGAAAAGATACTAAGCAGTATACTGCTCTCTAGTCAGAGTTGGTCATCTCCAGCTGGGTTTCCTATATTTGAAAAAATCAATACTAGTTTTCAAGTAGTACTAAGCAGGGAAACTGATATTTAAAGGAAAGAAAACCAACAGATGGCATGGAAGAAAAATTTTCAAATCATTTTAAACACTGTCCCCAATCCTGCCAATGGTTTGGGAAGTATTTTTGGTTCCTTCAATTAAAATGTCACATGTGAATTTTAAACCATATTGAAAAATATTAGTGTTCTTCTGAATTCTGGACAGATGGTTTAATAAAACAAAAAAGGGGTGTTTGAAAATTATTATACATACTTGTTATATCAAAAACTCAGAAATTCCCCTTTGTAAACAAAGAGGAAGACTTAACAGTGTTTTTCACTTTTGTTTATGCTGTGAGTCTTGTGCTGTACTTCAGTGAATAACGGAAAAATAAAACAAAGAAAAAAGATGATATTGCTTCTAAAATATTGCCTGCTACTGCTGGGCATCTACCCTTTTTCCATGTCATTAGCAGTTTAATTATGCCAACAACATATCTGCCTCTTGGATAGATAATTATGCCAGTTAACTTCTTCTGAGCCTTCAGACATACAATTCATTATGACAACATGGGAAGGGTACTGCTGCCCTCTAAAATGTAAGTATGCTCCTGAGTGAGCTGAGTTCTCTCAAGGATGTAAGACCCATTGCAAAAGGTTAAGCATATACAGTTCCAGGATTGGAATGACAAATTTTATGTCTCCTAAGAACTATAACTTTGTTGGATTTGCAAGATTTTGTGCAAGCCACAGCATTTATAAGACAGGCAATATTCATTCTTGAGAAAAAATTTATATTCTCTGGCAAATGCTGAGCAGAGATTTGTTAGGGGAGCCTATCAATTGAAAAGTGTGTAAATATTGGCTACTTACATTTTATCTAAAATATGCCGTCCTCAATTGGTATTTTTGCAACAAAGTTCTAGAAGGCACTAATTTGTGCTGTATTTGGAAAATTGTATGTGGAATTGTATGTATGATACATACCAATTTATATGTAACCTAACTTGGGGCCACTTTGACTTTTTAATTTTTAAGGTAATCAGTTGACACACACACACACACACACACACACAATGTACACATATATAATGGTAGCACGTATTTTACACAAAGTAATCCTATAAAAATTATACTGATATCTTTCACTGCTCTACCTAATATGGTGAAGTCATAGACTGAGCAAGTTAAACAAATCAAAATGTGATTATTGGTGGAGAGCAACTCACGTGTAAAAATTAGTTTGAAAGATTAAATTCCAGATTGTGTCACAGGGTAATTTATATAAGTATAAGTGTAATTATACTTGTAATTACATTTTCAAGTATATATCCTATAGGAATAATTGGATGTAAATTTATTAATTTTATGGTTAATGCAGAAACATCTTGAGTCATTTCTATTGTAATTTTTAGTTATTAACTATGGTTTATTTAAATATATACATTCAATTAATAAAAAAATTTAGAATCTATCTAAAACGTATGAGATTTTCAGATAAGTGCCAGTAAGCCCTGAATTCAAGGCATAAAGGTCACAAGATAAAAGGAAGCAAAGGGATTCTCAGAAAGTCTTTAAAAGTTGTGGTTTGAGAACAACAGGATTTGGGGATTTTTTTACACTTCCTGGCTATTTATTTATGATTGTGTGTTGCTGCATAAATGACAACGGAGAAAGGATAACTTTTTAAAGGTGTTTTTCTAGAGAATAACCACAAAGAAACAGAACATGTAACTAGTGGGAACCACCATTCCTGTTTATTTCACTTACTCACCTACTAATCTAGTAAATATGCATGGAATGCCAACTGCATGACAAGTGCTATGCTAGGGTCTAGGCAATTGTGAATCCAAAGATACAAAGGTCACTGCTCTCAAGGAGTTTAGAAGTAGTGGGAAAACAGAAACAAATGTAAAATGGGATTCTGCTGAAGATTACAAAGAAGAGGTACGAGAGCTGAATCAGGAAGACCAGAGAAGGTGCCCCTGAAGAAACTGACACTGATATGGACTATGGAAGTAGAAGATGATGATCAATCAAAAAGCTACATGATCTTTAGGCAGAGAAGTACAAAGGTGTTCTTGCTGTAGGGATTATGCCAAGCAACAACAAAATAAAACAACTGCATTGCTTGGACTCAATGAGGGCGAGTGCCTAGCATAATGCAGATGTGAGATAGTCTACAATTTCTTGTAAAGAAATTGAAGAAAGAGCTAGAAAAATGTAGTTAATTATCTTAGGTCTATTTTTAATATCTGCCTGTCAGTGCATGATGAAAGAGTAAGTTAAATCATTTGCGAAGTATTAGAATTTCCTCCTACCCTCTTTCTTATTCTGTTGACTTGAGGGGATGTATTCTTCACACTCCCACCATGGGGAGTTCATCATATCAGTGGCCCCAGAGAACCCTGCCTTCCAGTATCCACGCCCTTGTGTCATCCTCTCTCCTGAAGCCTGAGCAGGTTCTATGGATTGTTTTAACTAACAGAGTATGGTAGGAGTGACACTCTTCCAGTTCCAGTCCTTCTCCTTAAGAAGAAGTGGCAGCTTCTACTTTTACATTCTGGGGAACTCTGAACTACCATGGATGAATCCTGTCTCTCCTGCTAGAGAGACTACCTGAAGACGGAGAGGATGGGAAATGATGTGGAGGAAAAGCAAGAAATTCCACTACACAGCAAGACCTGAGGTCCAGATATACAATCCCAATCAAGTCCCAAGCAAGGATTTTAGAAAAAGTACTTTATTTGAAAGGGGAGTCTAGGAAGCATGGTCAGGGGAATAAGGAAGTAGATAAAAGAAGGGAAGAAATCTGTAAAGGGTGCTTTACTGAACAGATTTAATTGAAGGCAAGTAAAATACAATTCTTCTCATAGGTCAGGGAAACAGCGTAGAATAATACCTCACTGTTACCCCGTCCAAGAGCAGAAAGGTGTTCTGCATCCACCAAATCACCACACATCATTGGTGAAGGGCTGCTCCTGGAATCACTAACCCTCTGACACTTTCGGCTTGCCCTAACAAGGGCCAAGTGTGCCTCCATACCAGAACTCCATGAGCAGGCAGTCACAGGTATTTAAGGAAAACAGTCTTTCCAGGATTAGTAGGTGAGTGCTGATTAAGTATCACGGAGCTCTGAGCAGGCTGCCTTCACTGTGAAACACAAACTTCATATGACATGTGGCATGTGACAATGTTTATTTGGCCTATTATCCCATCTCTAGCCTAGCTCCCAGCACATACAGCTGAAAACATGCTGAAAATGTGAATATTAACAGTTAAATTTGACTTTTCTAAAAAGGGTATGTGTTATATTCAATGGGCTTGGTAAATATTAGATACTAGAACTCATTGGGATAAAATTGAAAATGTTGATTCTATTCCAAAAAAAAAAGCCAACCAAGATCCCCTTGTCCTGCCAGAACTACAAATTTTGTGCTCGTTTTCACAAAGCTGATGCTTGGATGTTTTATATAATATTAAGGCACGATTTTAGTTACTTGGATAAAGAAAAGTTCTAGAAGAGTCTCTAAGGCGGCTAGAATATCTGTTGTACTATTCTTCCTTTGCCAACATTCTGGTAAACCCATGAATAATAGGTCTCAGTACTTGAACTACTTGAAATGGAAATGGCAGAAATTTAAGACCAACATTTCCTGGTCTTTAATTCAAAGCTTTTATAAAGAAACTGTTGGTCAAAAGAGTATCAGATATTTGGAAGAAGAGAAAAGCCCCTCATTCTTGAAAAGTTGTATATTCAAAACCTGAGGGAAGAAGGGTAGTTTTCAGGAGAAGCAGATTGACAGCCCCAGAGTTAAACACCTGCAGAATGAAGCTCGGTTCAGTGTGGAGCTATTACGTTTCCTTGTTGTTACATTCAGTGTGTCCATGTTCATTCCATCAGCAGTTGAATAAAAACTGTGTGAGTGTGTATCCTCCTGGAAGACAGCAAGGGAGTCCATTTGTATCGGGAGACAATTCTCCCCTTACCTCTTTTAACTAGATGAAGAAATGCAAATTCAATGTCAAGCCAATTTTCATGTTAATAATAAGGGGAATAACTTGAAACCTCTTGCTCTAGGCTGGATTGTCTAATATCCAGTCACAGCTGCTAGACTGGCTTTTTCCCACACAACCTGACTTTCACTCCTTAACAGAAAACTTTAATTGTGTTGGTATCTGGCCTTAGTTTAGTAAATGTGCTACATTTAAGGGGACAGAGGAAGGAAGAAAGCAGCGAGAGAGAGAAAGATCTGCGATCAGGACATAGGGCAGATGGCAATTGCCTTAGTGGTGTCCACCCCTTACTTACCTTTCAGGAGAAATACAGTGAATAAAATGGCCAAAGACCATTTTCTCACAGGGCAGAAGGAAAATGAGTAAAGGCTCTGGATAATCCACAAACTGAGGACCTGAGTTACTAGTACTTTGAGGAGGTATAGAGAATACCTCAGAACTCAATTCATGTCTTATTGCAAAGTGGTATATTTTTAAGAATGATGGGACAAAAATTCCTAAGGATATGTTGTGTTCTTCTGTGTCAAAAACTATCCCAGTAACTTCTCCCTCCATATCCTAAATTAATCAGGATGCTCTCAAGGATGTGTCCCATAAATCTCTCCAGAGACTTCTTCAGACATTTCTAGTTTTTTTGTTTCTCAAGCGGAAAGACAGCAGAGCATAAAACTACCATGCGTTATTCTTTTCTGTTATTTTAATGGAGATGGCTCTTTACTGGTGGCTCAGGGCAGTACCTTTCTCAGAGCAAATGCTGTAGAAGTACAGGCAGCTCACATTACAGTGGTTCTCCTTTATCCATGGTTTCACTTTCTGGTGTTTTGGTTACCTGAAGTCTACTACTGTCAGAAAATATTAAGTGGAAAATTTCAGAAATAAACAATTCCTCAGTTTCAAATTGCATGCTCTTCTGAGTAGCATGATGAGATCTCTCATCTTCCTGCTCCATTCTGCCCAGTTTGTGAATCACCCCTTTGTCCAGCATAGCCACACTGTATATACTGCCCACTCATTCTTGTTATCGGAGCGACTGTTGCAGAATCTCAGTGTTTGTGTCCAAGTAACCTTTATTTTAATTAATAATTCTTTACTAATAATAACTGAATTATTAGTTACTGTTACTCTCCACTATGCCTAATTTATAAATTCGGCTTTCTCATAGGTAAGGGTCTTAGTCTGTTTGTGTTGCTATAAAACATGAACCAAAGCTGGGTAATTTATGAAGAAAAGAGGTTCATTTGGTTCACAGTTTTGCAGGCTTTACAAGAAGCATGGCACCAACATCTACTTCTGGTGAGGGCCTCAGGAAGCTTCCACTCATAATGGAAAGAGAAGGGGAGCAAGCATCACATGGCGAGAGAGGAAAGAAGAAGGAGAGGGGAGGGAGGTGCCAGACTCTCTTTAACATTCAGTTCTCACAGGAACTAATCAAGCAAGAACTCACTCATTACCTGCAAGACAGCAATAAGTCATTCATGACAGAGCCACCCCCATGATCCAAATACCTCCCATCAGGCCCCACCTCCAACACTGGAGGTCACATTTCAACGTGAAATTTGGAGGGGGTGAAAATCCAAAATGTATCAGTACGTGTAGGAAAAAGCATAGTGTATACAGGAGTTGGTTCCATCCATGGTCTCACGCATCCACTGAGAGTCTTAGGACGCATCCACTGAGTGTAAGTAGGGACGATTTTACTAGTGCTGCTGCCACTACTGCTCCTACTATGATGGCTACTACCGCAACTACTGTAAAAACTTATCCGAGTGCATTATAGAACTTCAGGTAAGAGTCACTTAGGTCGGCATGCTTTATATCCCTGCTAAAAATGCCCTTTCTCCAAATGCTGCAGGGTCTACCATATACAAGATAATCACTAGAAAAGTGAAAGCACAGTTTAAATGTCAGCTTCAGTCCAGTTTTCTTTAGTAGCCACCTGCAACAGAATCATCTGAGGTACTTCTTAAAAAGGCAACTTACTGGGAACTACGTTAGACTGACTTCATCAGAATCCAGAATGGGGCTTACGAATCTTTCATTTAAATGAATTTTCCAGATATTTCTTGTTGAGTAGAAAATTTGAAAACTTCTGCTGGTCTTTTCTGGAAAAGTTACACATCAGGTTTTGACCTACTTTGATGGAACTTGTGGCAGAATGTTCATACACCAGAAA
>NW_012123820.1:10280879-10281778 GCF_000951035.1 Colobus angolensis palliatus | reverse complement strand
GCTGAAGTTCAGTGGCACGATCTCGGCTCACTGCAACTTCTGCCTCCTGAGTTCAAGCCATTCTCCTGCCTCAGCCTCCTGAGTAGCTGGGATTACAGGCATGGGCCACCACGCCCGGCTAGTTTTTGTATTTTAATTTTTGTATTTTTAGTAGAGACGGGGTTCACCATGTTGGTCAGGCTGGTCTCAAGCTCATGACCTAGTGATCCGCCCACCTTGGCCTCTGAAAGTGCTGGGATTATAGGTGTGAGCCACCGCGCCTGTCCTAAAAATTATTTTAAGATAATTATATGTATATTTAAAAACTGTTAAATATCTTTAAAAATCTAGTAATCACAAGATGCAACATAACTCATAATTCCAAATATTTACCAAAAGGTTTGTATTAGTCCATTTTCATACTGCTATAAAAAACTGCCCAAGACTGAATAATTTTAAAGGAAAGAGGTTTAACTGACTTACAGTTCAGCATGGCTAGGGAGGCCTCAGGAAACCTGCAATCATGGCAGAAGGTGAAGGGAAAGCAAGGCGTCTTCGCGCATCTTCTTCACAAGGTAGCAGTAACAAGTGCCCAGTGAAGAGGAAAGAGCCCCCTATAAAACCGTCAGCCTTCGTGAGAATGCGGCCTCGACCGCGGGAACACCTCGCGAGAGCGTGGCCACTACCACGGGAACACCTCGCGAGAGCGCGGCCTCTACCGCGGGAAAGAGAGCGCGGCCTCTACCGCGGGAACACCTCGCGAGAGCGCGGCCACTACCGCGGGAACACCTCGTGAGAATGCGCCCTCTACCGCGGGAACACCTTGCGAGAGCGCGGCCGCTACCGCGGGAACACCTCGCGAGAGCGCGGCCTCTACCGCGGGAAAGAGAGCGCGGCCACTACCACGGGAACACCTCGTG
>NW_012123820.1:10262857-10280829 GCF_000951035.1 Colobus angolensis palliatus | reverse complement strand
GGAAAGAGAGCGCGGCCACTACCGCGGGAACACCTCGCGAGAGTGCGGCCACTACCACCGGGGGAACACCTCGCGAGAGCGCAGTCACTACCGCGGGAACACCTCGCGAGAGCGCGGCCTCTACCGCGGGAAAGAGAGCGCGGCCACTACCGCGGGAACACCTCGCGAGAGCGCGGCCACTACCACCGGGGGAACACCTCGCGAGAGCGCGGCCACTACCACCGGGGGAACACCTCGCGAGAGCGCAGTCACTACCGCGAGAACATTTCATGAGAATGCAGTCACTACCGCGAGAACAGCCCGGGGACCCACCTCCGTGATTCAATGAGCTCCCTCCAGGCGTCTGCCTTGACACATGGGGACTGTGGGGTGACAGAGTCTATGATTCAAGATGAGATTTGAGTGGGAACACAACGCCTAACTGTATCAAGGCTTATCTGCATTTTTTCACTGAACTGGGATTATAATAATCCTATAGTTGTTTTTACCCCTTTTTTACTCAAAATATATGGTAAATATTTACAATGTTACTAAACATTTTCCCACACACACATTTCTAAAGGTTTTATGCCATTTCTTCAAAATTTTATGCAGGCATTTAATAAACACCATTGTTAGATAGGCTTTTTTGTTTTTTCCCTGAGGTTTTTTGGAAATACGAAACATTCAGAATCAACATTCTTTATTACATCCTTTTACTTTTGAAAACCATGAAAATATCATTATATACTCTTTACAATTCCATGTTACGATCACAGACTTCAGTTTACTAGCAAAAGAGGGGAAATATATTTTCTAAGTAGTTAATCCATAGAATAAACGTATTTATTACATAGTCCAAGTAGATTATATAAGTCATATTTCAAAATTAACTTTCTGAAAGTATAATTGTACAGGGAAGTGCGCATGAACCATTAAATAGAAGAAACTCCAAATTGTCAACATATAATGGAAAGTGTATATTTTCTAATGTCAACTGGTATTATCACTTGAAATCGAGATGGAAAACAAGCACAGAGAAATGAAGCTATAGCAAAACTAGGGAAGGATAAAAAGCTGAGGCACTTAGTAATATTTTAGTAGATATTCTTATTTGTTTAAAGCCAAGGCGGCTTCAAAATATTCTCCTTTATTTGATAAAAATGATTTTCCAAGCTGAAAGGGTTTTGAAAGAGTCTTTCAACATGAGCCACTCTCCAGAAAATTATCTTGTGCGCAAATATGGAGGGCAGCAAATTTAAACTCATACGAATAGTCAATGTAAATATGCACACTGAGTTTGTCTTGAGAGAGCCGCTCTGTGTACTTTGAATGCAGAGATCTGATATATCTTGCAATCGATAATGAGTTTTAATACAAGGAAATGACCAAAACATCTGCAGTGTGCTCCTGGTTTCCTGAGAGAAAAAGGTATATCTGAGATAATGAGCAGCAAGGCCAGTTCGCCAAAGGCAAAATCCCTACTTTTGTCCTTCCTAGTTAAGGGCTTCTGTGATACCCCAATGAGGAGAGACTGCTGATTGATAGCAGGTTGTTATCTACCCACAATTTTATAATTTGCTTAATCTATTTATGATCTCTATAACTCTTACTAAACAGTTCCATGGATATTCCTTTCATAGCCATTATAAAATGTAGGCTCCAAGAATCCTTCCAAACATTTTTTAGAAGTACATAAAATTGTTGGAACCAATTAAGACTTTCTTCTAGCTAAGTTTTATTAAACCCTTACTCTGAACCAGACTTTACATTTGTTCATCCATATATTTCTCACAATAATGCTAAAAGGTAAACCTAATTATCCCCCATTTTGCAGATGAGAGCTCAACTCCAGGGTAAAGTACCCACGGCTGTGCTGGTAAGAAGTGGTGGGATCACTAGTGAAAGGCAAGTCTCAATCACTGTGTCCCTACTCATTATGAACAAGCTGGACCCTAGAAGAAGCATCAGCTTTGAGACACTACATTTCATACAAGGGATACATTCTTACCAAAGCAATTTATAAATTGTAAAGAACAATGGAAATACAAATTTCCGTTAAAGTCAATTTTTGAATGATTTTTCATTCACAAATAATAAAGAGGAATATCTTGACTCTTTCATTCATGTAATGAACAGGGTTCTCAAAAACATGGAAATGTCCCCTTAGTAGAAAAAGGGTTTTGATCTTACCAAATATATGTATTTCAAACTATGTATAAATGATATACAGTACATGTTGTACTGTTATGTATTTTTTATAAATTATATCCAACAATGAAAATTAAAAAGGATGCATTGTATGAGCCAAGTTGAATTTTTTTTCTCTCTCCTTCATTTTACAAGGAGACTAGACCATTTTACATACTCCACTGTGTAGAACACTAGAATCGATTTTTAGCATTCACAATATGCTTTCTAATGGGAAAAAGATGCTAATCATGGGTGAATGTAAAGAAAAAAATTCATGCCTGAGATTTACTACCCTACATGCTGGGGTGGGGGTAGGTCTCTAAATTTATATATTTCATAAGAGTTCTCTTAACCAGACTCGATTTAACTGGGGTTTGCAGGATTTCCTAGAGCTGCTGAATGTGCATGCTTGATTGGCAACTCTCTAGCTACAGTTCCTGCAGTTAGAATTGTATGCATATCAAAAATCAGTCGTTTGTTCCCCTCAAAACAGTGTTTAAGTGTTTTGCATTATCTACGATATAGTCTTTAGATTTTACTTCTGCATAAGTGAAACTAAATTAGGGAGCACCAAATAGGGCATTTACATTGAAGAGAGTCTTTAAATACTGGTTCAGCATCATTAGGTTGCTCATAAAGGAATCACAAATAACATTTTAGAGAGGTTGAGTTTATTGCATATATTGGATATTTACAACATAGTAAATATTCCACCTGCTTATATTTGCTGCAAATATAGAGATGGAAAAATGTTTTTGACCCTGGAATAAAGAAGCAATGAACAGCTTTACACTACATTAAGTACAAAAGTGAAGTTAAGGAGTCTGATAATTGGAAAAGTCATTTATTGAAATAATCTTCATCAAGAACATTGTTTCTATTGTAATACCAGATAATATAAATACCCAACACATCAGATGTTTGGAAAAGGGGTAGGTAGATCTCTTTACAAGTATTCTTAGCCCTGGGGTTTTACGTTTTTCAGTGCTGATAAAAGTAGACTGGATAACCAAGCAAAAATGGGTTCTGGAATAAAGAATTGCCTAAGAATATAGGTGTTGACAGTAAACTCTAAGTGAGCAATTAAAAGAGTGAGAAATTTCAGGAAATTGTGATGTTTAAGATAATTCTCACCTTTAATAAAGTTTTATAGCTAATTGAGATTTTAACTTTCATAACTAATTTTCAGTCATAAGATTTATCTCCTCTTTTAATCAAAACTTATTTTTTTCTTAACATGGTTTCTGAAATTTTTAAAGTAAAACATTTTTAAATCTGGCAGAAAAAGACGATGAAAATTTTAATTGATTCTATTATGTGTGAAAAGGTGGGAGTCCTGCTATACGTCCCAGGCTAGTCTCGAACTCCTGCACTCAATTGATGATCCAGCCGTATCCTCTCCAGTAGCTGGGATTACAGGCACGTGCCACTGCACCCTGCTCATGCAAATTCTAAACAGTTGGCTTTGTGATGAAGTTACATGACTTTAAATATTACTGACATTTGTTGAAAGTACTTCTTGCATTCAATGTTGAGTTATTCTGTCAATGAAGACATACAAAGAAGATGAAACACTAAGAAAATTTGCAAATTTCAAATGCTTGCATTTGAAATATAGTTTTTTATTTTCCGTGCTTTAGAAAATATTTTGACATGTTCAAAAACTGTGTGAATGCATTTTTATTAGAGATAGGTTTTAAAAATTTGTAATATACCTGTGATATGATTCATAATAAGCCAGGTTGTCCTGTGGTAGCATACAACCACAAGATTTGAGTGGCTTTGGACCACAAAGGTTAATTTTCCTCTCACTTAATGTCTACAATGGCCACAGATACCTTTCTAGGGAAGTTGTTCTCCATGTTGCCATTCGGGGTTCCAGGCCTCTTTAGTAGGTTGTGTAACAGGATGAAACACTAGGGAAGTAACACAAAGTTCTTCACTGCTTTCATCTGAAGGCGACACACGTTACTTGTCATACAGCTGATCAGATCTGTCACGTGGCTAGTCACGTGGACTCTTCCAGTTGCAAGACAGGATGAGAACGAGGTCTCTTTGTACTCATAAGTGATAAATAACTGAATATTGGTAAATACTAGCAATGTCTACTTACATGAACACAAACAGCATTATTTGTTCCTGTTTTTGTAGTGGTTAGACAGTAGCATAACCCTTCTTTTGATTCTTAATGCCACTTGTCTAGACAAGTTGGATAATGTATTTTGATTGCTCTTTTCCTAGGAAATCTTATCATAGCTGTTCAGTCATTAATTTCTAATAATATTCCATATTTGCCATCTGTGAAATTAATTACTATAGAAGATTTCATCAAACCATGACCTAAGGTGTTGTTCTTTGAATTATTTAAAATTTTGCTGGGCCAAAGCAATGCTGTTTCTCTTCTATCAGCTGCCCCAGGTGAATGGGGGACAATGATGTGACCTCCTACTCTGCAAAGAATTTCTATTTCCATTAAGCACTTTGAGGCTAGGGAAAGACATTTTATAAATCATTAAATTATTGTAATGCCATAGGCATTTGGGTTTCTAAATTGTTAGATTCAATCCCTATTTCTCTGAAGTCAAAATAATAATGTTGGAGAGAGGTGTAAGCATGTATGAGTGAGCAAATTCTTTCCTATGGATCATAGGGTGTGAAAATGAGTAGAGGGAAGATGAGCAAAGGATTTCTTAACAAACTGGAAAAAGCTCCTCTTAGCTGCAAGAAGGTTGTAATATGATCAAGAAAGAGGAGGACCTGTTTGCAATTTTTCCTTGAAAATTCATATCTACCAATTATGTATCTTTCTTTATGTTAGATTTATGTTGGTAAGGTTAGTTAAAGACGAAAGTTGTTTCTGGTTTGTTTTGTGTGTGTGTGTGTGTGTGTGTGTGTGTGTGACTGAATTCTAATGTATCTGAGAATATAAATCAAAACTTGCAAAGGTTGGTCTTTCTAAATATTCCCCTCAACCCCTAATTCTTTGTTGATAGAATATTTTATTGTTATACTATTAAACCTAAGAAATATTTGTATTACTTTGATTTTCTCTTCCAGCTTATTTTTAAAATATCGTAATTTCAAATAAACCTTTTGAGTTGGTAATGTGACCTGCCAAACATGTCATGGGCATGCAATTAGTCACCTTTGAATTTTAAAAAAATAGCTTACCCTAATTATCCTCTAAAAAATGTATCTGTGTTTTGTAATATATCGTTTAGTAGTTACTATTTGGTACTTGGTAGGAAATAGCTCCCCAATTAAAGCTTGATTCCTGAACAGACTGAATGTATGAATTGACTCTACTACAAATAAAGAAAATAAGGCTTAGAGAAATAACGACATTTATGTGGAGTTGCAGAGCCCAAAAAGTGCATGAGTACCTGTCTATTGTCGCCTGGGCCATGCTCATTTCTATGCAATTTATACATGGTTGTTTCTCCAAGACACTAAAATTGATGCAGAAGAGATTGTCTTTCAGCAAATTTGGTTAATATTATTCATCTATTAATTATCTCACCCATTCATTCATTTACTTAAGAAACCTTTTGTGAGTACTTATTGGAAATCAAATTCTGGGAATCCAGAACTGTCAATTTTATTACTGCTATCAAAAGCATACACCATAACAGAGCTGTTTTAAAAAGTTTGAAGTGCTAACTGAAAAATGGAAAGAAGTAGGAATAATTTGTTAGTTTTGCAAAAGTTATTGGGTCAAAACTTACTTTAAGCAAGAGAAGAGTAATTTTACTTTGTCAAATTGGAAAGGAGTTGAAGTTGACGTTTGCCAAAGAAAGCATCATTAGCATAGATGGAAGTGTGCGTGATGAAAACATATAGGAAATCCAGACATCTGTTCAACCTCAACTGATTGTAACTCTGTGAGATTAAAAGAAGGTTGGAGATCAGGAGAGCACGGTGGTTAGAACGTTGGGGTAAGATCAGATTGAACACTAATTTCATCCTTTACTGACTGCTGAATTTGCACAACTATTTAACTTCCCTAAGTTCCAATTTCTTCCTTGTAAAATGGTGTTATCTTTCCCATCAAGTGTATTGAATGTGAGGAATTAATTAAATGTAATTATACAGAATTTAGCCCAGTGCCTGACTCACAGAAAGCACATATTAAGTAATTTTTTAAAAGATTGAAAAAGCCGGCTGGGCGCGGTGGCTCAAGCCTGTAATCCCAGCACTTTGGGAGGCCGAGACGGGTGGATCACGAGGTCAGGAGATCGAGACCATCCTGACTATCACGGTGAAACCCCGTCTCTACTAAAAAAATACAAAAAAACTAGCCGGGCGAGGTGGCGGCGCCTGTGGTCCCAGCTCCTCGGGAGGCGGAGGCAGGAGAATGGCGGGAACCCGGGGGGCGGAGCTTGCAGTGAGCTGAGATCCGGCCACTGCACTCCAGCCTGGGCGACAGAGCGAGACTCCGCCTCAAAAAAAAAAAAAAAAAAAGATTGAAAAAGCCTTTCATCACTATGACAAGAGATGACCAACAATTTAGGAATATACATAGAATGTGTAAATACCATTGCTATATGTTATATGTATATAAATAAATACAGAAACAGCACATATTTATTTGTTGAAGGAATTTATTAAACAGGCAAAAATTATTCAACATTCTAGAAAACAATCTTACTTAAAAACTAAATAGAATGTACGCAAAAGAATATCCATTCAGTAGGATATTGCTATTGGTATGAAAAGGAAAAAAATGTGGTCCAACGAGGTAAAATAAAGTTAAAATGTTTTCTTTACTAAATGACATATTGCAGTGTTTAAGAAAAACATAAAGTATACAGTGCTTCACAAGTTTATTTCACCATGGAATGTTTTCATTGTAGGATATTTCATGTCATTTTTGTTGCCTAATACTTTGGAAAATTATGTCTTAGACATTTAGTGCTATCCAGCTTCGTTACTTTCAAAAAATTGAAGTAGAATTAGTTTGGCACTGAGCTAGACTTCATAAATGTTTCATTTTATCCAATGAATGCATAGCATTTGACAGCACCAAAATTAAACCACCATAGAAAAGAGAAATAGTTCATTCTCATTATTTGTTTTATAATTGTTTCTTTTTCATATGCTGTCAGTGTTATCCATTCAATTAAATTTATAATTTTCATGCTCTCCTTTATTTTGAATCTTAACTTAGAAAAAATAAAAAGAATAAAATAATAAAATGCATTTTTATTGGTTCTCATTCCAATTTCTGAAACAATATATAGTTAGCAATTTAAAAATTAATTGTCCTCCATATATTTGCCTATTGATTTAGTCATTCCAGAATTTAGAAATTAGACAAAGTTTTTCTTTCCTCTACAGTAATCCTAGTAAATGTTATGCATTACTGTAATCCTATAAGGAGATTTAAAATTCCCATACTTTTTTTGACCAGTTCTACTTTTCATGCACATTCCTTTCAGCGGAAGGGAAAAATAAAGAAAGAAAACACATGGTAAGCACATAGACAGGAATGATCTCATTCTAATATGCCAGTGTCCACATTGACTCATAAGTTCATTAAATAAATGAATATTAGTGTTTATTTGTCTGCATGTCATGTCTGGCTGTGGTGTACATTATACCAATTCTATTTTGGATTGATTGCTGACAGAGAAATCATTCATTATGCATGTGAGGAATGAAGTCCCAGAGACGTAATTTTTTCAGCTTGACTCTGTGAATATACAAAAAGCCTGGCGTTTCTTTGTGCTGGAAATAAGACAATGCATGTCTCATTGGCGTGTTTAAACTACATACAAGTTATAAGCATATGTAGTATATTGATAGTTATCAATGCCTCCTTTGAGGGTTAGTGATGAGAAAATGGGATATTCAGTAAATGGACTAGTACCTAAGAGTAGGTGTTCCACTCTTGCCAACTGCAGTGCCATAATTTGTTCACTATTAATCTGTTGCTGGATAAATGTTGCAACTGCAAAGATACAACTACCATTAAACTAGGAGAAGTTATCTAGTTACACTGATTTTGATAAATTCAGGTAGAAATGTAATGATATTCTATGGTTTTGGTCATTTTTTATTGTTCTAATTATATCATCAATCATAGTTCATTCCAGTTGTGTATGTTATTGAATTATAACCAATGTTCTAAAACTCAGATTTCTCACACTGACTAATGCAATTAATTAATAAATTGAGGGAACGAGGCAGCCAAGATGAGACCAAAGTACCAGAAGGTGCTTTACTTCGGTGACTCAGACCTGGGAGCAGGTTTCCGGAGCCTGTGTCTTTAAGACAGTGGTCGGATTCCATAGTTGCCTGTTGGCATATGAATCACATGATGGAGTGATACTAAATCCGTCAAGTAAGGTGCCTTTACATACTGCTTTTAAAAGTTTGTCAGCAGAAATTACAACCCCATCAATACATGCAAACTCACATCTAATAAATTCTGCATGTTTAAAAGTTAAAAAAAAAAAAGTTTGTCATTTGGCTGAGCTTTCACATAACCTTGACCAATCTGAATACCCTTCGTTTCAGTCCATTTTCATGCTGCTGGTAAAGACATACCCAAGACTGGGAAGAAAAAGAGGTTTAATTGGACTTACAGTTCCACATGGCTGGGGAGGCCTCAGAATCACAGCAGGAGGCGAAAAGAGCTCCTTACATGTGGCAGCAAGAGAAAATGAGAAAGAAGCAAAGGCGGAAACCTGTGGTAAACCCATCAGCTCTCGTGAGACTTACTCACGATCACAAGAATAGCAGGGGGAAGACTGGCCCCCGCGCTCAAATTACCTCCTTGTGGGTTCCTCCCATAACATGTGGGAATTCTGGGAGACACAATTCAAGATGAGATTTGGTGGAGACACAGCGAAACCATATCATTCTGCCCCTGGTCCATCCAAATCTCATGTCCTCATATTTCAAAACCAAACATGCCTTCCCAGTAGTCCCCCAAAGTCTTAACTAATTTCACCATTAACTCAAAAGTCCACAGTCCAAAGTCTCATCTGAGACAAGTCAAGTCCCTTCTGCTTATGAGGCTGTAAAATCAGAAGCAAGCAAGTTACTTACTAGATACAATGGAGGTATGGATATGGGGTAAATACAGCCATTCCAAATGGGATAAATTGGCCAAAACAAAGGGGCTACAAGGCCCATGCAATTCTGAAATCCAGCAGGGGCAGTCAAACTTTAAAGCTCCAAAATGATCTCTTTTGACTCCAGGTCTCATGTCGAGATTATGCTAATGCAAGAGGTGGGTGCCAATGGTCTTAGGCAGCTCTGCCGCTGTGGGTTTGCAGGGTGCAGCTTTCGTGGACTGACATCAAGTGTCTGCAGCTTTTCCAGGTGCAAGCTGTCAGTGGATCTGCCATTCTGGGGTCTGGAGGATGATGGCCCTCTTCTCACAGCTCCACGAGGCATTGCCTCAGTAGAGACTGTGTGGGGGCTCAACCTCACACTGCCCTTCCACACTGCCCTAGCAGAGGTTCTCCATGAGGTCCCTGAACCTGCAGGGAACTTTTGCCTGGGCATCCAGGCATTTCCATACATCTTCTGAAATCTAGGTGGAGGAGGTTACCAAACCTCAATTGTTGACTTCTGTGCACCTGCAGGCTCAACACCACATGGAAGCTGCCAAGGCTTGGGACTTCCACCCTCTGCAGCCACAGCCTGAACTATATATTGGCCCCTTTCAGCCATGGCTGGGGTGACTGGGACACAGGGTACCAAGTCCCTCAGCTGCACACAGCTCGGGAACCCTGGACCTAGCCCAGGAAATCACTTTTTCTTCCTGAGCCTCCAGGCCTGTGATGGGAGGGGCTTCTGTCAACATCTCTGACGTGACCTGGAGATATTTTCACTATGGTCTTGGGGATGAACATTAGGCTCCTTGCTACTTATGCAAATTTCTGCAGCCAGCTTGAATTTCTTGGCAGAAGATGAGTTTTTCTTTTCTATCGAATAGTCAGGTTGCATGTTTTCCAAACTTTTGTGCTTACTTTCCTTATAAAACTGAATGCCTTTAACAGCACCCAAGTTACCTTTTGAATGCTTTGCTGCTTAGAAATTTCTCCGCCAAATACCCTAAATAATCTGTCTCAAGTTCAAAGTTCCACAAATCTCTAGGGCAGGGGCAAAATGCTGCCAGTCTCTTTGCTAAAACATAACAAGAGTCACCTTTACTCCAGCTCCTAAGAAGTTCCTCAACTCCATCTGAGACCACCTCAGCCTGGATCTTATTGTCCATATCACTATCAGCATTTTGGGCAAAGCCATTCAACACGTCTCCAGGAAGTTCAAAACGTTCCCACATTTTCCTGTCTTCTTCTAAGCCCTGCAAACTGTTCCAGCCTCTGCCTGTTACCCAGTTCCAAAGTTGCTTCCACATTTTTGGGTATCTTCTCAGCAAGACCCCACTCTACCGGTACCAATTTACTGTATTATTCTGTTTTCACACTGCTGATAAAGACATACCCAAGACTGAGAAGAAAGAGGTTTAATTGGACTTACAGTTCCACATGGCTGGGTGGCCTCAGAATCATGGCAGGAGGCAAAAGGCACTTCTTACATGGCAGTGGCAAGAGAAAATGAGGAAGAAGCAAAAGTGGCAACCCCTGGTACACCCATCAGATCTCATGAGACTTGTTCACTATCATGAGAAGAGCACAGGAAAGACCAGCCCCCATGATTCAATTACCTCCCCTGGGTCCCTCCCACACCATGTGGGAATTCTGGGAGGTACAATTCAAGTTTAGGTTTGGTGGAGACACAGCCAAACCGTATCAGGCTTCTTCAAATAGGGCTGGTGCTGTATACACCATCCGTGAGATGAATACAATGTACCCTGTGCTGGAGCTCAAAATGTATCAATATTCCTGAATTTATATCTGGCTTTGTTATTTTATACATGCATTAAAACACTTTCCTTTTGGCTTACTCCTCTTCGTTTGTTTGCGAGTTCGGTTTGGGACACTTCTTTTCAGATATACTTGGTTATGATATAGTATGGGGACTAGAGATAAAAAAATACACCTCTCAATGCAATGTGGGTAAAATTTGACTTATTTTCCATATCCTAGTGATATATACATATACATACACACACACACACAAATATATATATAGAGAGAGAGAAATGTAGATGCAGATGCAGACTTATAAAATTTCAGCAGTGTAATATTCATTAGAAAGATGAATAGCAAAAAGAATTTATTAAAGTACATCTACCAGCTGGGAGCGGTGGCTCATGCCGGTAATCCCAGCACTTTGGGAGGCCGAGGCGGGCGGATCACAAGGTCAGGAGATCGAGACCGTCCTGGCTAACACGGTGAAACCCCCTCTAGACTGAAAATACAAAAATGAGCCGGGCGCGGTGGCGGCGCCTGTGGTCCCAGCTCCTCGCGAGGCCGAGGCAGGAGAATGGCGGGAACCCGGGGGGCGGAGCTTGCAGGGAGCCAAGATGGCGCCGCTCACTCCAGCCTGGGCCACAGAGCCAGACTCCGTCTCAAAAAAAAAAAAAAGTACATCTACCCGTAAAATCTATATTTCTTTCTATTCATGTATCAAAGAATTATTTCAAAGGCCTAATTTATATGAAACCCTTTGGAGGCTGTAGTATAGTTGTTTACATCTTTTTCCTTTAGGTGTTATGGTAACTACTATAGACTTTATTCAGCCCCAATGTTCATATTGCATTGCATGGTATAACAAATAGCTACTAGTACTACATGGCATTGTTACTAAATGCCATTGGTATGAGGTCGGGAATTGGTCCTAAATTTTCTGTAAAAGTTCTTTAATGTAATAAGACATATACTCTATTGATCTTTAAGAGCAGCTACAAATTGTCACATTATTGGAATTCATCTTGTGGTTAATAAATAAAAGATAATGAATAAAAGGTAATAAAAACATCATCATATTCCCACCACATAGTTTTATTTTGAAGGCCTTTTTATCACTCATTGCTGTAAAAGTATCATTTAAGTTCAGTTTCCTCATCTATACTATGGCAAAAATAATAACTTCTCCAAATATGTGGTTTAACAAATGAACTAATAAAAAAGAAGAAAGCATGTCAAGCTATTTTGTCACCCAAAGAGAAGTATATGCATGTAAGAATATTACTATAAAAAGAAGAAAGCTTAGAAAAGATATCTTTATTTTTTTCTTAACACAAAGAAAAATGTTCTCTAATTATCCTCCATTTCTGGGGCCTTATGTTTATGCTTATTTTTTCTTATGACGGTGTTTTATAAAGAGTATTTACATTTATTTAAAAAAAACTGAGCACAAAGATGCACTTTGTGGCAATAATATATGGATAATTTACCCCAATATTTAACTTACCAAAACTTAGCAGTTAAAAAAAAAAAAAGGAAACCTGAAAAAACCCATAAATAGTGAAATATTAGAAAACCTATCAAGGCAAGTTGTTATATTAACATATTCAAAAGAAAAAGAAACATGATCATTTCAAAATAACAGGAAACCTGTACGTGTGCAGTAAATATTCTTTGTAAATGGAGGCTGGACATAGTGACTCACTTTGAATGGATAGAATATAGACAAGTGGTGCTTTGTGACTGCTAAGGGTAAGTCATAAAATGAAGGGCTTTCTCCTGGCTCTCTTGCTCTCTGGGTTGCATACAATGGGACAAACCAGCTGACATGTTGTAAGGACATTCAAGCAACCATGAGAAAATTACCTACTGGATAGGAATTGAGGCTCTCCACCAACAGTGAACAACTTGCCTGCCGTGTGAGTGAGCCAGGTTGAAAGCAAATCCTCTGGTCCAATTAAGCCTGCAGATGACAACAGCTCCAGCCAGTTTCTTGACTTCGTAAGAGACTCTGAGCTAAAACTGCACAGCTAATCCACTGCAGAGTTTCTGACCTGCCCAATATGTGAGAGAGAATGAATGCTTACTGTTGTTTTAAATCACTAAATCCTGGAGTAATCTGTGATGCAATTGTAGATATCTAAGACAAATACCAAGACGTGTTAAGTCCTAGTGATTGAGACTGTGATAGCTGTCGATTAATGAATAAATAGAACTATGGGAAAGAATAGACAATACAGACATAAAGCCGTGCATCAATAAAATCTTAATATATGTCAGAGTACCGTTGTATTAGGCCATTCTTGCATTGCTATAAAGAAATACCTGAGACTGGGTAATTTATAAAGAAAAGAGGTTTAATTGGCTGACAGTTATGCCGGCTTTAGAAGAAGCATGATATTGGCATCTTCTCGGCTTCTAGAGAGGTCTCAGGAAACTTACAATCATGGCAGAAGGTAGAAGGGGAGCAGGTGTGTCACATGGCCTGAGTGGGGCAAGGTTGGGGGTGTAGGGGCGGCGTCACATACTTTTAAACAGTCAGATCTCACAAGATCTCACTATCATGAAGACAGCACCAAAACATGAGGGATCCTCCCCTATGACCCAAACATCTCCCAGCAGGCTCTACCTCCAGCACTGGGGTTAGAACTCAACACGAGATTTATGCAGGGACAAATACTAGTCCATATCAACCACTATTATAGTACAATAATAAGAGTATTAGGAAAATTATGATGAAAATGTAGAGAAAATTACTGTAATACAATGCTAAAAAATAATATCTATGTGGCTTAAAGATTTAAAGGTAAAAAATGAAGCTTTAAAACTTTAGAAAAAAGCAATAAAATGTCTTTATGACTTTGGGATAAAGAGAAATTCTTAAGAAAGATGATATTTCTAAAAGTGTTATTTAATTGAGCTTCATCTGCAAATATTTCAGAACAATTTCTTTACAATTTCTTCAAAGCTCTTGGTAAGCAGTGAAATTTATCACCTATACTTTGAAAAACAATGTAGACCTAAGTAAATGAAAATTTTTAAAGTAAATAAATTAATATTGTTGCCCCGAATCCTAAGTCCATCCTTTTTAAATATTTTTTCTTTTTGTGCCCTGTGGCACATGTGTGCCATCCTTAGTTGTTTAGAAGCCTTTTTTATTTAAAAGTAACAAGAGCGAGAATAAGAACAAAAACTTTAAAGTAAGCATAAAAGGACCAGATTAAGTCCCTTCAGGTTTTTCATTTCTTTATCTAATCCTCTTTCCTCTTCCATCCCCACCAACAACCTCAATCACATCTAAACTTCTGAATACACACATCATATCTGCCATTTTTTGTGTCTATATGTGACTCAAATAGCTCTTTTTTGCTTTTCTCAGCTTGGCTGAATCCACTTGGAATTTTCAAAAGTGATTTTATCAAAGAATATTGGAGAAATAAGTAGATAAGTACAATGCAAAAGCATAATAATAAATATTTGCAAAATGTCGATTTTTCATTCTAACATGATAAAATTTTACATTCAAGTGTAAGTCTTCAGGCTTACTCACCGAGTTCTTTCCCCTCAATTTCTAATTTGAATTTTCACAGTTTAGAGCAGAAACATTCAACCTATTTTTTGATATTTTATATTATAAGAAAACTCGGTACATATACACATACACATACATGCATGTATATGGACGTGTGTATGACTGAAACAAATTATTCACAAAGTAATGTGCATTACCATCAGGGATGCATTGAGTTTTTTTAATGTTAGTTATTACTTACTAAATTTATTTTATGATACAATTATAGATTACAAAGATCAGCAATTTTATTTTAAATAAAAAGAATAAGATATACTATAAAGAGAAACACCAGAGTGCATCACAGGGAGTAAGAGGAAATATAGTTTGTTTATTTCAGCTGTACTTTATGCATAAATGTATGTAAGTATGTGTGAAAGTATTATGTATTCACACTACGGCATGATGTAAATTATCTGCGTTACTGTCAGTCATTGTCAGAAAAGTTTGTAAGTCCCTGGTTGAATTTTCTTCGAAGAAAGCCCTTTTTCTTCTTTCAATCAGTTTTTGGCAATTCTTTATAGTGCTACCCTTTGTCCGTCTTTGGACACGTTTTACACTGCCTAGCTTAAGTAAATTGGTTAGTTCATGGTTGTTTACAGCCCTAGCATCCACAAGCCCAGTCTGAACTGGGCACAGGTCCACTGACTTTGCCCATCCCCACATCACATGGCTGTACTCCACTTACGACAGCAGGGAAGTGGAGGCTGTGACCAGGAATTTACTACCATGGGAAGAGCATGGCCTAGATCCAAGACTACTCCAGCTGGAAAGACAATGAAAGCCCCTGACGCTCAATGGTACAGGCAGGATCAAGTGGTATGGGGTGACCTGGGATTGGGTACGACACTGCGCACCCCTGGCCACTCAGTATGCCTTCATCCTTTTATGGTATTTGAATCTTCAAGATACCCTAACTTCTTCCCTAGAAAGAGAAGACAATTTCAACCCTTAAAGACAGCCGTCACTTGCATTCTCCTAACAAATCTTAAAAAGTGTTTCCCCCGCCCAAAAAAAAAAAAACAATAAATAACAATTAAAATAACAATAATATAAACTTCACCCTTTCTCTAGTGGAAACGAAATAACCAAAATATAAAAAAACTAACTTTTCCCTGGAAATGAGGGAAAACTTAGTTTTCAAGAAAATTTAGTTTTCAATAATTTTAGTTTCAAGTTTTCAAGATTAAATGGATATTGTAGTTTAATTAAGGAATGCTGTACACATCACCATATACACAAATCCTTAGGCTCATCAAATCCTTTAGGCCTTTTGAAATATTATTCCTCAGTATCCTATGACTCTCCTAGATAAACCGTTTCTTCCATTCATCTCTATACAATCCCAAGTACTATCTTCTTTACAATCTTTATGAGTGTCTGTAACTTTATTCATTCATTTATTAATTTATTTGTTTCTAGTCTTTTTCAAAAAGAAAATAAACTCATCAAGAGAAGATATTCTATTGGTTTGATAAACAAGCACATGAATTCCTAATGCCTAGATTAATGTTTGGTACACAGAAAAACTCAAGAAATATTTAGTACATGCATCACAATTTTTATATTTTTGTTGAGGCATAAGAACAGTTTACTGAAGATAGAAGACATCTACAGGAACTGGTTTCCCTTTGTATTAGGTATTATCCAGCTATCTTAAGATATGTTTCTACTGGGAGAATTCATGTTAGTCAAAAGTATATGTGAATGTATATACATGTATCATGAGTTATGTTAAGTGCATTTCACATTTTATTATTTGACCAATTATAGAAGAAATATTGTAAATATTACAAAATAGTGGGTAATAAAAATAATTTATACTAAAGTTTGAAATCAATTGGGATCTGGGATAAGGCATTTTATACCCGGCCATCCCATAAGCCATTGTATTTTGCTTTAATGAGATTTTTGATTTATTACTGAAGCACTGGATGATTAATTCAGAAAAATGATGGGTGATAAGAAGAAATTATTTGAAATGTTAAAATTGCAGCAGATCATCCGCAGTGGATAATCTACATGTAGATAATTGAGAGTTGGCTGAAGATAGATGTTTCTAATTTTGATGGTGTCTTTGAGAAAATAACACTCCTGATATTCGTCGGGTTGAAGAACCACTATTTTAATATAATTTCTGCATGCTATCGTATTTTTCCAGTCTATTTCACAGGAAAAGTGTCCATTGTTGTAAGATATATTGTTTGAATGGCTTGATGTTTTAATGTCACACTGTTAACCTTCAAATATTGTGAAGACCACTGCCTAAAGGAGACTGAGGTCAAGACATTTTAATTACTCTTATTTTGGTACTCAAGCTAAGTGAGGAGCTTTTAGTTTGATAAGCAAAGACAAAACAACACTGGCCCTTTTTCCCTACCATACATTTTCTCCTTTTGCTCTCTGTGCTCCTTACTCTGACACCAGTTAAAATATCCTGGATAAAATATAGATGTGTGTGTGTGTGTGTGTGTGTGTGTGTGTGTAATATATATATATATATTATTTAATTGTCTAAAACATATATATCATATATACTTTATGTATAAAATGTACATAATTTTTTAAATTCTTGCAAAGAGTACCTAAATTGAATGCACAATAATGATTCTGAACCATTGAATAGCTCTTAGAACACCAAACTGTGTACCTACATGTGATGTCACTCATTTTTAGCTTAGCATAGTAGAAAATTATATTCTGAATAAGCATTTATAATATTAATTCATTTGTTGCCAGGAGGAATTATTAATACCTGGGCTTCATAATTTCTATCATTTTCTTTTATAAGCTAAATTAATCATTAATTCAAGCCTTGGAGTCACCTGCATCAATCTTATTGTAAGTGTTTCATGACACTTTCAAAATAAAGTGTTTTGACATTCAGAAAGTACAAGCTTTTAGCAAGATCAAATATACTATTCACTTTTTTATTCAGTAGAAAAATTATATACAATGCTCTATTTTTTGTTACATGGAAATGTTTTAAAGGGGAAAAATAATATGAATGTATGATGGTGTACAATGAAACACTTGTTGCTCATAAATATTATCATCCAATAATCAATATTTTTATTCATATTCCTTATGATTTTTTCATATAAGCTTCTAGAGACTATTTTCTGGTGACCCATCATTTCCTATTAGAAAGCTCTGGCTAGCTTCCAGCATGTTTCGTTTTGAGAATGTGCGTCTCAGATATGTAGGTTATATTATCGCCAACACTGCATTTTGTACATTCAGAACATCAGGGACTGTCTGTGACAACTAATCCTTAGATGTGTAGGACCTTTCTCACCGCTCCATCAGCCTGTGAATAAGAGTGTGGGACCTTTCTCACCACTCCATCATCCCTGAATACATGTGTGGGACCTTTCTCACCGCTCCATCATCCCCTGAATACA
>NW_012123820.1:10261842-10262151 GCF_000951035.1 Colobus angolensis palliatus | reverse complement strand
GAATACATGTGTGGGACCTTTCTCACCACTCCATCATCTCCTGAATACATGTGTGGGACCTTTCTCACCGCTCCATCAGCCCTGAATACATGTGTAGGACCTTTTTCACCGTTCCATCAGCCCTGAATAGATGTGTGGGACCTTTCTCACCACTCCATCAGCCCTGAATACATGTGTGGGACCTTTCTCACTGCTCCATCATCTCCTGAATACGTGTGTAGGACCTTTCTCACCCCTCCATCACCCCTGAATACATGTGTGGGACCTTTCTCACCGCTCCATCATCCCTGAATACATGTGTGGGACCTT
>NW_012123820.1:10239851-10261025 GCF_000951035.1 Colobus angolensis palliatus | reverse complement strand
CTCCATCATCCCCAGAATACATGTGTGGGACCTTTCTCATCACTCCATCAACCCCTGAATTCATAGTACTGCACTCCTGTTACCGTTTACTATTATGAAATAACATCTGCTTTAACACTAAGCTTTATGTATGTGCAGATATGAATTTTTTTCTGTTTAGAAAACAAGCATCATGCTGACATGATAACATTTTAATAGGTAAAACAGGAGGACAGTTATAAACTATTAATAGTTTCAGGAGAGCTGAAAAACAATATACTACCTCATGTAATTGTGTTCAGTAAAAAGGACCAAAATGAGGACATATATTTTATATGTTCATGTTTAATAATATACAAATACCAAGAAAAAACTTGTGTTAGATATCTAAATTCTACCAACTCTTTTTAACCAAACCATTGGATGGCAGATAAAAAAGAAGAGCCACTAGACTTGTCCTTTAGTTTTGAAAATAATAATGCAGCCATTTTTATTTCTAATTATAAGACAACCAAGGGTGATTATTATTTAAAAAAAACTCATGATTACAGTATAAAGTGTGTTTCTTATAGAAGAGCTAAGAAAACAAGATTTAACTATTCAAAAATTATGCCAGTATTTCCATGTTTCTATCATTTACATAACATGTGAAGTAATAAAATACACATGTTTAGAAATATGGCAGAAAGGGGTGGTGGTCACCAAATATTTTATGTGTTTCCTATATTCCCAATTTTCCCTTGATGTCAGGTCAGAACTGTGTGACTAGTTTGGTGGAAAGACCATTAGAAGTCACGTGTGCCATTTCTGAGCCAGACAATTTAAGAGCCGGCTGGTTTTCTCCGTTCCTCTCTTCGACTCCAACAGTGACCCTGGTTGCCATAAGTTCTGTCTAGCTGGTGTCATTACAAGGTGGAGGAAGGAAGCCTGGAGTATACCAGGCTTTATGTGAACTAGTAAGAAACACAGAACAACTTTTTTAGGTGTATTAAAATACCAAAATTATAGTATTCCAACTAGTAGTGGATAGAGAATTTGTGGTATGAGTTAATGTTAATAATGTTTGATAGGGATTAGTCTTAAGAGATACCATGTTGCATTTAAGAGTTTCTTAGACTCTATGTTTACAATATTTTGAGTGTTCAGTAGCAATATATTTGAGATGTCGTAAGTAGTATTTAAAAAAATAAATTTTCTTCTAACTATGAGCTTAGCTCAAAGAGGAATAAATAGCAAGTTATATCTCTGACAGTTTTTAGCAAGAAGAAATAATGATAGAAATTGTCATTTACAAAAGCCCCTCATATGCCAAGTTCTGTGTTAAAATCATCATTTAAATTGTGAATTACTCATTTATTTCTCATATATTCCTATCATACAGAAACTGTTATTGCCCGTGTTTTGGATGTGAGGAATTACAGCATGAAAGGGGTTGAGTAAATTGTCCAAGGCTACATTGGAATAGCAACTGGCAAAGTGAGGATTCAAATATGGGAATTGAATCCATTGTCAGCACTTTACACAAATAACTGCATTTGACATTGGAAACAATAAAGCTATACTTTATATGGACACTGGCAATTAATTATCCTGTCTCCTGTTTATTCATTGCCTCTTTTCACTTAGAACCTTTCTATCAACCTTAAAGCACACTCTCCAATATTGGAAATGTGCAAAAGCAATGAAAGGATACAACAACAACAAGATTTTTCTTACTCAACTTCTTGCTCCTCCCCTTTATAGCCACACACCTGGAAAGAGCCTCAGTCTTTCTCTCTCCACTTTTTAATATCCGACCCAATTCTTACCTTTATCTAATGTAGCCTTTGTCCTTATTATTTAACCAATATTTTCCTGCTATGTTCAACAATAATCATATCTCTCCTTATTTCTCAGCAACACTTGTTGTGTAGATAGCACCCTCCTCCCGGAAAACCTCTTCTCTTTACAGACAGCCCATATACCTAATTTTTCTTTCCCATGTCCTCTCTCTTTCAAGGTTAACCCTATTCTATTTGTCATACAGTTCTAGATTTCCTGCAAATAACTCAAGCTTAAACCTTTTTCCTCACCATTCACCCTCCACTTAGACAAACTTATATCTAGAGCTCCAGCTGCCACCACACATTTCTCTCTTTAGCCACATTCTACTCTTTCTGATATTCAAGTTCCTACTTGACATCTCCCTTTTATTTCTAAAGGGAGACTCTGACTCATCATATTCCAAATAGAACTCATCATGATCTGCCCTTACAAATGGTTATCACCTTTGATCCTGTTGAATGTACCTGAAGCCATTTTTTTAACTTCTTTATAAATGAATTAAGTCAATTACTAGTGAATTCTGCTTCTTATACCCCGACCCCACAGTCAAATGGCCATCATTTTTCATATTACCTCAGAATGTGCTTTGAATCTGTCTGCTCTCCGTGAATCTAGTTGAAGATGACAATGACGACGACAATGATGATGATGACAATGATGAGGACGATGCTGATTGCTAACATTTATTGACTTATTGACTACTTAGCATATGTCAGGTGCTGTAACGCTCTTACTCTAATGACCGCTCGCCAGAATCCTCACACAAACTCTTGTCATTCCACAATTTGTCCTCTACACTAAAGCCAGAATGATACAGTGGTGAGCAAAGTTAGTGTCAAGCTTCTTCTCAAACCCATTTGATGAGTTCCACATCCTATTAGAATAAATACAAAGTCTATTAAAAGGCTGGCAAGGCTTGGAAGATTTCACCCCTGCCTACGCACTTGAGCCTTAACTCATACTCTCCCCCCACATCTCTCTCTTATTATCTCTTAGATCTGCTCCATTCCATTGTCTTACATTCAAACCCTCATCATATTTATCCAAGTTTCTGCAATAACTGGTATGGCTGCCTTTGATGTCTTCTTTGTTTTATCATTGTTATCACAACTGGAGTGATTTTCCTAAATGCAGTCCAGATTTAAAATTGGTAAGTGGATTCTATTTCAGTTACCTGTTGCTATGAAGCAGATCTCTCTAAAGCTGAGTGACTTAGGACAAAGATTTATTATTTCTCATTGTTCCCAAGGACTGACAAAGCTCTTCTGATCAGTTCTTGCTTAGGATCCTTTATAGGGTTGCAGTTAGATGTTGACCAGGATTATAGTCATCTGAAGGCTTCAGGAAGCTGTACAACCCAAAGTGGCTCACACATGACTCACTGCTGTGGCTGGGCTCTTAGCTTAAGCTGTTGACTGAATCCCCTTTTGTGGCCTCTCTACATGACTCGGGCTTCTCATACCAGAGCTTCTGGGTTCTAAGAAGAAGCATACCAACAACTACCTCAAGAGACTGAGGTAGAAGCCACAGAATTTATTGACAATGCAGCCTTAAAAGGAACATGTTATGGCTTTCACTATATTTTCTTTGGTTACAAGTGAACCACTGGATTAGCTTATATTTAATAGAAAGAATCTCTAGAAGAATATTAATACTGAGAGTCATGGTTCTTTTGGGGGCCATCTGTGGAGACTAACTGCTACAATCCACGTGACTTCACGTAATATACTTCAATGGCATTTCCTAATTCTGCCTTTGCCTATACCTGTAGTCTTACCTTTGACCCCTATTCCAACTCCATTTATTTATACATACACTTTGCTGCATGCATTTAGTTTCCTGAGTATAGTAATAATGTAGTTTTAGGCCACCATACAACTTTCTTATATGCTCTTCTACAAGATGTTTTGTATTTGATTTTATTTGCTAGGTTTTTCTAACTTTATTAATTCTCTAAAATATAAACGTAGAAGCTGTCATCCTTTATGGGAAGCCGCTCTAACAGTCTTCCAGCTGTTTTCTATTCCTGTTGCAACCTGTGAATACTTGTATCATTGGACACTGTAATCATTTAAAATTACTTGAGAGCAGCAACCAGCTATTAGCCAATTTTATATGAAGAAGTCATGGCAGGTAACAGGGCAAGAAATAACTTCTTGCTGAATAACTGGATAAGAAGCACTTATTTTGTTCCTAGACTAGACACACTTTTAGAGCTGCTTCTGGTAGATTTAATTTCTAGTCTTTTGCAGTATATGTATCCCTTCATTTTATGAGCCTATATCCTTTCTGAATGATTCAACAATAAGCTGTGAATTACACATAAAGTACAAGGGAAGCCTGATAACTATCTATAACACACTGCCTTGATTGCCTGACATGAAGGCTGTTCTGTATAATTTCAATAAAGATATTTAAATCTGAAGATTGTGATTCTTCACACGGTTTTGTGAAACTGCATGTCATTACATGCAAAATGGAAGTTTTGCATAAATTTCAAAAATTATTAAAGCAAATCCATTTTCAATTTATGTAATATAATAGTTCTCATCAAATTAATATTGAGTGTCTAAAAGTATAACATTTGTATTAGTCTGTTCTCATGCTGTTATTAAGAATTGCCTGAGACTGAGTAATTCATAAAGGAAAGAGGTTTAATTGACTCACAGTTCTGTAGGGCTGGGAAGGCCTCAGGAAACTTACAATCATAACAGAAGGGGAAGCAAACACATCCTTCGTCACAGGATGGTAGGAAGGAGAAGTGCCAAGCAAAGAGGGAAAAGGCCATCAGCGCTCATGAGAATTCATTCACTACCATGAGAAAAGCATGGAGGGAACCTCCCCCATGATTCAATCACCTCCCATCAGGTCCCTCCCACGACACGTGGAGATTATGGGAACTACAATTCAGGATGAGATTTGGGAGGGGACACAGTCAAACCATTTCAACATTTCTCTGTGGTTTGATATTGTGTGTGTGTGCGTGTGTGTGTGTGCGCGCGCGTGTGTGCGCGTGTGTGTGCGTGTGTGTGCGTGTGTGTGCGTGTGTGTGTGCGTGTGTGTGCACGTGCGCACATGTGTATCCCTTCTTCCATAAATCTATAGCCGCATTTCCTACCATTAAAGTCACAGAAAAAAAATGCAATATGTATTCAGCAAAAATGAAAATGATTATTTCCTATGTGATTTTTTATTGTCATACAGCAATATTTAAAATAATATGTGCTTATATACAAAGTCTCAAATATTTTTGTTTTTAAAATTCAATAGCTTATGAGTTTTTAGTGTAATTTCACTTATACTGAAGGAAGTAGAATTAAATAGTGAATTTGAAAATAAATAATATTACTTTGAGAAACAGAAGTGCAGATTTGTAAAACAAATTTGTTACACAAAGGAATGCCGACTACAATTCTCATCCTACTACCTATACATGATACATTAACAAATAAAAATTGGACTTAGGGCATTTCTCCAGCCATGACATTGATTTTAAAAATGGCTCTTAGGTAGCATAAGTCAACTGCTTTAATAACTCTATTGTTGAAGTGATCTATGCTTATTTCTTTTGAATAAAATTAATCTTTTATTTTTTACCCATTTGAGAGAAAAATTAACTGTAAATGTTTAAATATCATATATTTTGTTATATAATTTCTTAAAAATGTTTCAATTTAATTGGTCTTACATGGAAAAACAAAGATGCTTGAAAGGCATCAGATTAAGGTCACAGGTCAGTGTTCAAGCAAAATAGAGCTGGGCTACCCAGTGATTTCCTGTTATTAAGCTGATAAATCAGAGAGCTGTTGATAGATGTGATCACTGGGACAACATGTCAGTCTCATGAAAAAAGTGCTGAACAGACACAGGTCATCAATGCTGTCAGTGTCTTGAAAATAAAAAATTTAAAAAGGTCAAAGAATTGAGAAGACTATCAGTGGTGTTTACGCATCCAAAAATGCAATTTTTATATGATTTAACTTAGAATAGGGCTCCATAAGGCTTCATAATGCACAAAACTGAGGAATTGTCAAAATAAACGCAATTTGTTCTAAAGGAGTACACATCAACACTCCACATCTACCAGACTGACTCCCACGGGCATTTAAAGTTCATTCCAGCCTTTCAGTCTTTTTGGGTTGTTGTTGTCTTCTGCGTGTAATTCAACTTGTTGTCAGCTCCTCATATTCTATTTCTGCCTGTATCTTCAGGCCTTGTTCAAATTCTGCCTCTTTTGAGTTTTTACCTGAGTGCCCCAACTCAACAATCACCTCTTCCTTGAGCCAATAAAACAATGTCTATTTAGTACAATTCATTTTGATGTGTAATGGATTCACACCTACATGATTATTTAATGAATTCTTTTTGCTTTTGACAAGTATTTTCTGAATACCTTCCTCTCAGACTCTTGTAATAAACAAACAGAATAGAATTTCTGTCAGTAAAAGATTTACATTCCAGTGAATGATTTATAAGTTTTGGAGGTCAACATTTCCTTTGAGAGTCTGGCTAGAACAACAGCCACTTTCACCCGAAATAAATATATTCACATAAAACTTACCATAGAAAATCAGTTGAGGTAATCATATAAGGGGATAGAGGTGATGCCTTTCAGGTAACATTTGTAATAATTTTGTAAAAATAGTAACTTCTTTTTCAATTAAAGAAGGTTGAATGATATCTAGGGAGATACAACAAACAACACAGGTAAAAGGAAGAAATGTGAAAAAGAATGAGACACTGAAGGAATGTTAAATTTTTTCATGTGGCAAGAGAGAGCTGTGAATGTAGGTTGCATATACAAGTTAGAACAAAGTGCAGATGGTTATATTTACTTGCTAAAATGTCTAGCCTATTTTTGGAGTAGATGTCTTCCTAAGAAGATTATTATTTTTCCAGACCCTATGGATTTAACCTTGTTTTTCTGTATCTTTAACTAACTTGAAGCATCTCATGTGTAGTGCTTTGCAAATACTAGATATTTAATTGATAATTGACTAAGAAAGAATGGAAAAAAAGAAAGGAAGAAGGTTATAGAGTAAGTTCATCTTCAGAGCTCTGAAAAGGATAAACAAAGACATAATTGAATTTTAAATACCATACCAGGTCGATTACATGTAAATATATGTTATTTTAATAGGGTGATTGATTTCATGTCATTTTATAGGAAGTGCTTTAAGTGAAAATATTTTTCTTGTAACAGCTATTTAGTTTTGTTAATGCCACTAAAGAGGAAATTATAAATATTGTAACTATACAGTTCTAGATTAATCTTAGATAATGATACATTATTATATACCAGTATTTAGATTATAATTTCCATGAGGACATAGGCTATGTCTGTTTTATCCACTTAGCTCCTAGCTAACTTTCTACACATTTTAAATAATAGAATAAGACAGAATAGATCATTTATTTCACACATATTTATTAAGAGATTACTAAGCGCAAGGCCCTGTTCTAAGTGGTAGAAAAGCAGCAATAAACAACAACAAAAGTGCCTCTTCTCAAGGAGCATATATTCTAGAAGAGGAACATGACAATAAGTAAACATACAAATATATAGTATGTGAGATAGTGACTGTGCCATAAAAAATCAGTGTGTGTCCATTGGACATTGTCACAAAGATACTGTATAACAGTCACCAAGATTTCAGCTCTGCCCTGCAGCAGTAAACCTGGATTGAACTCAAGTGTCTGGAATCAGCTGGAGATCAGCTGAAGTTTGAATTAGGTGTCTCCACAGGTTTCAGCTGGGCTCGCTCTTGCATCTGCAGATTAGAAACAGACTAAACTGAGCTGGACTCAGCTGAGATGGTCAGGCTGGGCTTCCTCTGCTCCATCTTTCTCTCATCTTCCTCTTAGAATCAACAGGCTATGGGCATGTCCTTCTCATGGCAGTGTCGGAAATGCAAGATAACAAGCCCAACCAATTGGTGCTTGGAAAGCTCTACTTGCATCATCAGCCTAAACAAGGAAAAGGCTAAGGAATGGGGAGTACAGTTTGCCCACCAAGATGGGAAGACGGGGAGTAAATATTTTTAAACATTAGCTAGTTGACCATATAATATAGCACAGGGGAAAAAAAGGTAATGTGAGATGATAGTTTAAATAGGGTAGGCAGGACCAGGTTCACTAATAAGGTGATATTTGACCACAGAAAAAAATAAAATAGAGAGTAAGGCATGGAAATATCCGCGGTAAAAAGGTTTAAATCAGAGATAGCAGTAACGTCAAAGGCTCTAGGAGCATGCTTGGACTGTGCAGGAACTGCTAGAAAAAAAGCAGAGCCAGATTTGAATGGGTATGAAGTGGAAGGAGAAACAATGAGGCCAGGGAGAGACACTGACCAGATTATGTGCAGCCATGGTGAGGATGTTGGATTTTATTCTGAGTGAGATAGAAAGCCAGAAAATATTTTGACAGAAAAATTTACATTATCTGACTTTCACTTTCAAAGGATCGCTGTCAATGAACTTTGGAATCTTTTGTATTAAATACCTTTCCTCATTAAAAAAAAAAAAAAAAACTAGGTAGTAAATGGTTATGAGTGGGGGAGGGGGAAATGAACTGTATGTTACTTATACCTGGAACCCCTAGTATTTTTAAATATCTCTTTAATAACATGCAGCTAGTTCAAAAATTTTTGCTGATTTTATTCTAAGAAGATGTGAAGTAACCTAAATGAGAAAATTCAAGAGATTATAACATATAATGTTGGATGTGAGATTCCCTAAAAGCATCACCATGAAGTCCAGCACTAGAATTCTGTTAATCCCCTCAGAGGGGTAAAGAAAGAGTATTCTCACAGGACACTTTTTCTTAGCTTTGCCTTGTCCAGGGGCAGTGGCTCCCACCTGTAATCCCTGCACTTGGGGAGGCTGAGGTGGGCAGATCACTTTAGGTCAGGAGTTCAAGACCAGCCTGGCCAACTTGGTGAAACCTTGTCTCTACTAAAAATACAAAAATTGGCCAGGCATGCTGGTGGGTGCCTGTAATCCAACCTACTTGGGAGGCTGAGGCAGGAGAATCACTTGAACCCAGAAAGTGGAGGTTTCGGTGAGCCGAGATCACACCACCACAGCACTCCAGCCTGAGCGACAGAGCGAGACTGCATCTCAAACAAACAAACAACAACAACAACAAAAAAAAAAAAACAAAGAAACAAAACTTTGCCTTATCCCAGACCCTTCCTTTTTTAATTAGTCTTCAAGTCTTTAAAAGCTGTTCCTCAATGTTACTCTTGCCCTTCTTTCCTAAGTCTAGGCTGGAGATTTTACTGCTGAAGTAATTGCTTGTAATATTGTGGTGAATGATCCAGCTGTACTCAAGCTGTTTCTCTCTTCCCTTTTTGGATTTTGGTGAATTTGTCCCCGGCAGCTGAGGGGTACAATACTTACTATATAGATCCATCCACCTTCCTCTCTGATGATGTCAGAAACAACACCTGTCTATTGAAACAGTTCTCTTTTTATTGACAGAATCATGACATCCTCACTTACTTGCTGGACAGATTATTGCTTTGGGCTGCTGCTTATTTGAAGAAATAGTTCATGGATAAAATGTAGTCACTCCTCTGTTCCTGTACTGTACCACTGTTCAATCCAGGATGATCGAGAGATGTGGCGGCCTTTTCTGCCACTATTGGCATAAATCTGCAAGCCCAGGATTTAAGGGTCTGTTTTCAGTTAGACAGAGGGCTAACAGTCCGGCTGAGCTACTTTAAAATAAATTTTGGGAATGACCAGATGTAACAAAGAGCCACACTCCCATGGTATCTTTACCAAAGGAGATTTGGCCACACCTAATTTACATTCTTGGGAAAAAAATGGAAAAAAAATGATTTTATAAAAAACATTTCTGGAGGCAGCAAACTCCAAGTGAGATCTGTCAGACAGTGCAGATGAATGGTGCCCAGTGGCATTGTGTGGTAACCCAAATGAGACCATCAAAAGAACCTGGACTTTATTGTCGGGCAGTACCAGGTTCATATTCCGACACGGCTTCCTGGACATATGACCTATAACCGTAGTCAAACTGTCCAGCCTCAGCTGTGAAATGCAAATGATCATGTCCACTCCATGGAGATGTTGATGAAAATAAACTACAGTGATCATACACAGCTTCTTTTTCCAGAGTTGTAAAATTAGTTCTCAATAAAGGTAAATTCTTCTGCTGCTGATCTTATATAGTAACTATTAACCAGCACCTCTATGTTTGTAAAAAGATGACGGGTAGGATTCTTTCATATTCAGTTAGACCAGGAGTTGAAAGATTAAAAAACGTATTTTTCTTGCCAATCTGCCACTTGGGAATGATAATAAGCATCATTCATTCCAAATTATAAATCAGATGATTATAAATATTTTTATGATTAAACAGCACTCTACTCCATGTGTAACTTGTGCTCAAAGCATGAGAATATGACAGTTACAATGCTATAAAAATAACAAGCTGAAGTTTTACAACAAAATACAGTACTTAAATGTGGTATATGAAACCATAGGGAATGATCAAATTAATATTTCTCTCATTCAAAAATAGGAAAGCCATTATACCTCTAGTTTCTCTGACAAGTTAAGTTAAAACTATCTTAATAACATGCCCATTTTAAAAAATTTTTTAAAAGGTAAGATCTAACTGCTCTTAATTTTTACTTTAAAATTGACACCTTTTGCTGTTGCTCAAATTTATCCACAGTCTTCAAACTTCTAGACTCTAATTCTGTTCCTTCTTTGTCATTGCTTACATTCAGTTTAATCATTTACCCCTCTTCCTGCTGTTCCTTATGTCCTACTACTAAAAAAAAAAAAAAATCTCTGCAGGCTTTAAAAATCTTTTTTCTCTAAATTCTTCCATTTCTTTCTACATTTTTTGGCAGAAACCACTGAGGGAATGTATAAATACATAGTGCAATACATTTAGCAATTTTCCTCTCACAATGAATGTCATTTCTCCATTCAAGAAACTTCTCAGCCTTTCCCCAAGTTAATTCCTCCAATCAGATAAGTAGCTGCTACTTCTAAATGGACTAGCAATTTATAGTAAATGATCCCTTAACAATAATTGTATAGATCCAGATATTCATTGATTAAAAGTGCATTAAACAGTTACATACAAACAAATATTTATCTAACATCACACACTTTTTTTTTTTGAGAGACGTGCTCACTCTTTCAGCTAGGCTGGAGTACAGTGGCACAAATACGGCATCTTTGAATTTCTGGCCTCAAGCAATCCTCCCACCTTAACCTCCCAAGTAGCTGGGACTACAGACATGTCACCTCATCTGGCTAATTTATTTTTTGCAGAGTTGGCGTCTCACTATGTTGCCCAAGTTGGCTTCCTGGCCACAAGAGATCCTTCTGCCTTGGCCTCCCAAAAGCCTGGGTTTACAGGTGTGAACCACCACATCCAGCCTAACTTCACACACTTTTAACTAGAAAGTTCCTTTAAAACACAGATTAAGTAACTTCAATATCATGGTCTTTGTAGCATGGAAAAATGGCCTCTGCTGCATTAAGATGGCCTGGTTCTCACCCGCCTTTGTAGATATCAGGCAATCCTTTCACATATCTTAACAAACTCTTTTTAAGGTTCACAATATAGCATTTCCCTTAGAAATACCATATGCAAAAGAAAAATAGGTTTTTTAATGGTATTCATGAAGCTCAATTTTAGTAGATGCTGGGAATTCTATAATGTTACAAAACGGTTCGTAAAATATTGCCATCTGCTATACCAAGTAACAGTTCATTTTCACTAGTTTTAAATGGCTGTGCTTTTCTGTGTTTGGGTTTTTGCCTAAACTTCAAGATCCCTCTGAAAATTCCTTCTGACCTCTGCCTGAGGAAATGAGAAAATCTGCCTTTCCTATCTTGTTTTGTAAGCTTCAGTGAGAGAATGTGAATGGACCAAATGCACTCTGCAAAATTTTACATAAAAATCTTTCACATGCTGCCTGCATGGCTGGCTCTGTTTATAATATTTCCAGCTTATACTGAAGTAACCACTTGTAAAAGAAATTGCCCCAAGTACTAGTGCTGAAAGCAAACATTTATAGAGTAGTGTGCAGTCAGCAGACGATAAAAGCTTTTATTACAACTGAGGAAAAATTTTGCAAAATAAGTGATCCTGACAGAAAATACAGGATGGAATATAAGCTTCAGATTTGAAAATTATCTAATCCAGCTACTTGCTGAGTGATGAAACTGAGACCCAGAGGAGTTCAGTGACTTGCCCAGGGTCTCACCTTTAGGAACAGAGTGTCCAACTTTGGATAAAATGTCTTTGTTGGAATTCAGGTCTTAAAAGAGTTTGCATTAAGTAATCATATGCACTCTGTTGTTTTCAATTGTTTAGACATTGGCTGAAATCAGCAAATGAGTGAATGAAGTTGGTAATTAGTGATTTGATGATATTTACTGGACAGAGCCAAAATAAAGAACAACAAAATACAAAGTAACTTTTTCAAATAGAAAAAGGTGAGAAGAGGGAGGATGAAGCGGAGCTGAGAAAGGAAAAGAGGGGCAGGTGAAGGAGGAGGGAAGGAGGCATCAGCATCATAAGTTATTAATTCCGACAGATTGTGTCCACCGTCATTCAATATAATTGCCAATTCTTTTTGTTTCTATTCCTGAATATCTAATTAAATGATTACACATTCACTTTTCTTCTTCACTCTCCTAGGATAGTGATATCCTCCTCATATAAATTCTGAGAATACTCCTCTTTAAGAAAACGTGCTTTGCGCCCGTAATGAATTTTGAAAACTGGCCCCGCTCATGGCTTCTGTTTGAAGGAGCCCTGGGTGTCCTCGGGTTCACTGCTTTTCTGTTTCTTAATTTTCTCATATGGACTTCTAAGGAGAACACTGTCCTACATTTACCTAAAATGCAGACTTCCTTTGTCATGTAAGAGGTTGTCTTAGTCCATTTGGGTTGCTCTAACAAGAATACCGTAAACTGGGAGGTTTATAAACAGCAGAAACTTTTTTCTTACAGGTCTAGAGGGGTAGATTCAGTGTCTGATGAGGGCCCGTGTACGTATTCATAAACAATGCCTTCCAGCTGGGTCTTCCCGTGGTAGAAGAGGTGATTCCGATCTCCGGGGTCTCTTTATAAAGGCACTCATCCCTATAGCCTTTCAAAGGCACCACCTCCTCATACCAAGACCTTGAAGTTTAGAATTTGGGCATACATATTTTGGGTGGACTCAAACATTCAGATTATAGCAAAGATAATATTTTCACCTTATAAAAATATCAATATCCTACTGAAACATTCTCAATAAGAACGGATGCTTAGGCAGATGTACTGGTTATCACAAGGGTCTTATAACTGTTCAATTTCTGATTGAGGGGATATGGCAGCACATTATTGAAAACATAAATTTTTTGGAGAATGTATGGAGTTATTAAATATGTCAAATAGCCCCAGCCAATTCATTTTGTTCAGTGCTGCGTGCCTAGGTGAACCATCTTCAGTGTTGACTAGCAATGCCCAGTGATAGGAGATATGAGCAAGGAAATGCGTCTCAGTGACCTCAAAGTTTTCACTTCGTGATGTCGCAGTTTTTGGAATTGATGTTGGCTCAGAGGCGTGGTTTTCAAATGTGAACACTCAAACCAGGTCTCAAGCATTAGTATGCATTAGTTTAAGTAGACTGCTTTCTTCATTGCACATAAATGATATCACCTGTATTGAGTAAATGGAAATTGTGATTGCAGGAGGGGAAAAGAAAGTAATGAAAAATTGGGGAAAGAAACCATTTTGAAATTGAATTTCCTGCGGGGATATAGAAGCCAGAGAAGGCATCATGATGTTGGCAGGTTAGGGCAGCAAGAAGACGTTGATCAGCTGGAACGGCAGAAGATAATGTGCATAGTTTTAGTACATTCATCGTATATGCATCTGTATGTTGATATGATTTACTGCATGATCAATGCGTATCTCAATAAATGAATGAGGACAATATGAATGAATCCAAGCATATGCCAGGGTGGCTACACGGAAGCAATGTCTCTTAAAGTTTGCATCAGCATCATCTGGGAGCTGATTAGAAATGCAAATTCTTGGGCCCCACCCCAGTTCCTTTAAACCAGAAACTGTGAGTGAGTCCCAGAAATCCGTGCTTTAATACACCTTTTAGATGATTCTAAAAGGTTTGAGGACCACGGAGGAAGAGTAAAAAGAGATCACTCCATGCAGACGTGTGACTCCCTGGAGCGCTCAGGGAAATGAGGTGATTAGATGGCATCATTCACAGAGCCTGAAGATCCCCCCAAAAGTGGATTTTTCTTCATCCAGGCAGAATACAAACAGTTACTTGTTCTCAGCAAACATATTTTCACTTGCCCTGTCTATGTGACTGTCAGGACGCCTCAGGATGTCCAAGCAAAACAGCATCAGGTCCTCACATTCAGTAAGTTGGACCCCAACCAGAGTTGGCCTCATACATGAAGAGGAACCACCTGATGTGCCAAATCTTAAATAGGAGCAGCCAGAAAACCCCTGCCAAGCCACCCACTTCGTTTCCCAGCGTGTGACCCTAACTAATAGCCAACATAGAATCACTCTCTGCAGGTATACCTTTATTTCATGTCATCTTTTCAAAGAAAAATAAGTGTTTTGCCTCATGGAACAATTAAATATTTCCATTTCAGAAAAACTGACAAAATATGATTGATATCAACAATTATTAGAATCTTACAATGGTCCTCTGCGGACTTGTTCTTCCATGAATATTCAAGTTTATTACAGCTACCCAGAACAGCCACCATGACGATGTGTGTGAGGTACATTAATTTATGCAAAAACCATTAGTGTCTTTTTCTAAGTCCTTACTTTTGCAACGAGGCAGAGTTTCAATTTACTATAGAAGGAAAATGTGTCCCCTACAAAGATACTATAATTGCCCATTTTTAGTGCAATTTTCTTTTACTGATCACAGTCGTAGATTTTCCGAAAGGTTAGGTAACTGACTAATTTAATGCCAAGTATCTTATCTCTAGAGACGTAGGTTAAGAAATGTCACTCTGATTGTCTCCATGGCAAACCATGTCATGTACGGACAACTCCATCTCACTTCTAATTTGACCCAATTTTCCATATTGCTTAATAAGCACATTACAGTGAATCACTGATCTATTATCCAAGGAATTTTGAAGCTTGTGGGTTATCTTCCATTGCACCTGCTTTAATCAGTGTATTGCCTTGGGTATTATGGTCACTTTATCCTTTAATAAAAGAATTGTTAATGTCTTCATCTGCAATTTCAAGCAATTTGCAAAATTTGGTTAGCTGGCTTTTATATGGGACTTATTACAAACTCAGTTACTTAATGTGGTGTTTTCAGAAATAATTTCTGTGTTTCCAACATCCTCAAATTCATATTTTATTTAAACAAATTGTCAGTATTTAAAGTAAAATTCATTTAGGGAGATAAATGGAAATGTGGGATTTTGTTCTAAAGTTATTTTCATGCTATATCTGATATTGTTTTATTGGCTGTTTTTTCTTTAATTTACAAAACTAAACTAATAGGAACTATAGTTCTTATAACCCTGTATAGTTAAGGATATTTAAAATTGTTTTTGGAGACATTTTTTCTAAGAAATATGATACCTCTATTTCATTGTTGTATAGAACAATTCTATTACATTTGAATATGTTGTTTTCCGTATGTAACATGTCAACTGCAATTTTTTTTTTTTTTTTTTTTTTACAATTTCAACTTTTATTTCAGATTCATGGGTTCCTGTGCAGGTTTGTTACCTTGGTATATTGTGTGATGCTGAGGTTTGGGGTATGATTCATCCATTACCCAGGTACTGAGCACAGTACCTAATTAACTATCATCATTAATAAGGATCCATTATGCCATCTCCTTACAAGTCACATATGTAACCAATATGTAAATACTGACTATGAAACCACCATATGCAGAATCCATATGGTCTCTACCAGAATGTTAAAGTCTACACCACACATTTGAAGTTATTCTACTTCATTCAGGAGGAAAACTCTTGTGTCACGGAGGTTTGTTGTACGGAATATTTCACCACCCAGGCACTAAGCTTAGTGCTCATTAGTTATTTTTCCTGATCCTCCCCACCCATCCTCCACCCCCGATAGGCCCCAGTGTGCATTGTTTCCCTGTGTGTCTAACAGTTCTCATCCTTTAGCTCCCAGTTATAAGTGAGAACGTGTGGTATTTGGTTTTCTGTTCCTGTGTTAGTTTACCAAGAATAACGGCCTCCAGACTCATCTATGTCCCTGCAAAGGACATGATGTCATTCTTTTTTATAGCTACATAGTATTCAATGGTGTCTATGTGCAACATCATCTTTATCCAGTCTATCGCTGATGGTCATTTAGGTTGATTACATGTCTTTGCTATTGTGAAAAGTGTGGCAAAGAACGGACACACGCATGTGTCTTTAAAACAGAACGATTTCTATCCTTTTAGGTATCTACCCAGTAACAAGATTGCTGTGTCGAATCATATCTCTGTCTTTAGGTCTTTGAGAAATCACCATTCTGCTTACCTATGTAACAAACCTGCGCTTGTACCTCTGACATTAAAATAAAAGTTTGCAAAAAGAGGTACTACTTTTAAAATAATGATCCACTGGCATTTAAGTCTTAGTGCAATGTTCTAAATATGTGCTCTGAATATTTGAGAGGAAAAAAATGGTTGATAGGGCTGCATCTTCTTTTTAATGCAAAATATATGTGCTTTTAAAATAAGCTTAAATTTTAATTTAAAAAATAAGAAAAAAAACACTGAAGTCTCTGTGTGTGTCAGCAACTGTGCTCAGGGGCAGGAATGTTCATCCCTTAAACTCAGTGGGTCCACAGTTAAGTGGGGAGTCGACTCTGCAGCATGGAAAGCTCATCAGCACGCAGTCATTAACACCTTAAAGCCAAGTACTGCTGTCTCCCCAAGAGAAGTTGAAATTAGTGAATTTGTATTTTCTGATCATTATAGATTATATTTCCTAAAACCTTGAACGTAATTACCTCCTTTATAATACCTGCAGTGCCAAGGAACTGGAGAATTTGTGTAAGATAATTCCATCGAGATTTCTGCTGCTTTATTGTACCCAAAATTTTAGTGTTTCTTGCTTATTATTTCAAGTGGTAGCTAGTTCTTTCTTTGGCATATATCTACAGGGCAGCAAGAAAATATTTTATCTAATTTAGTGAACAATTTTTAAAAACAATAAAAGGAAAATTTTCTTCATAAAAAAGTTACTAATATTGATTATAAAACCTTAAAGTCCTACTAACTAGGGACATTTTTTCTCAATCCCGTCACTACGCAGGGCCCTATTTGGTCAACTATCTATGCTTTTCAGACTTTATGTCCTATTCCCTTATTATTTACTTAAGCTAACTTAATACGGTGCGATTGCAGTCGCCAACCTTTTTGGCACCAAAGACCAGTTTGAAGGAAGGCAATTTTCCCTCAAACGGTGGTGGTGGGGATGGTTTCAGGATGTATCAAGTGCATTGTATTTATTGTGCACTTTATTTCTGTAATTATATTGTAATATGTCATGAAAAAGTATACAATTCTCATAATTAGAATCAAGGGGAGCCTGAGCTTGTTTTCCTGCAACTAGATGGCTCCATCTCGGGGTGACGGGAGGCAGTGACAGATCATCGGGAATTAGATTCTCATAAGGAGCAGGCAGCCTAGGTCCCTCCAGAGCGCAGTGCACAACAGGGCTCATGCTCCTGTGAGAGTCTAATGCTGCCACTGATCTGACAGGAGGCAGAGCACAGGTGGTACTGTGAGCAATGGGGAGAGGCTGTAAATTCAGATGAAGCTTTGTTCACTTGCCTGCTACTCACCTGCTGTGTGGCCTGGTTCCTAACAGACCGCAAACTGCTATCAGTCCATGATCCAGGGATTGGGGAACCCTGCTCTATGGAAAACTATATACTCATAGCTCCCTCCATAAAATGTGAAAAAAGCTTTGCCTTGTGTGAGCCTGCTTTGAAAAATAGTTGTCACCTGTTTTTTTTCTGAGCAAAGGCTATACATCTCTGCCTGTTTCTGAAATAGTTCTCATAGGTAAGGGTTGCTGTTTGTACTGAAGTGAAACTGTCTAGAACCAGATTAAGTACAAAATTTTGCTTTTTATAGTTAAAAAATAAAGTAGGTTACTATTGCTTTGGTGTGCCCTATATAAATTAAGACTATAGTCGTGGATCTTAAAATAACAACAATTTGTTAGATCAAAGAAACAAACAAAATTTCACGTTTTTCCTTGCTTACCATTCTAAATTCCATAAACTCTCACTAGACCAAAATATGGAAACATGGAGGAAAGAAAATGAAAGAATTATATGAGATGTCACTCATAAGATTTGGTTTGCATCTCAGCTCAATCACTCTCCAGCTACAACATCTTGAGCAAGCCGTCTTCACCTCCATCTCCTGTCCAGAGATTGTGAAATAAGCCCTGCCTTTGTTATCATCAGGGGCTGCAAAAAGAATCAGGTGGCATAATCCGTGTGAACCTGCTTTGTGAACTTCAAAGTTTATATAAATAGCTGTAGTTTTTGCTGGGAAGGACTTGGCAGCCACAGGAGCGTTATCAAGATGATGCTGGAGTTGCTTAGGCCTTCTTTCTGGAGAAGGAAGTACTCAGACTTGAGCTCTTACGCAGATAGCCCTTAACGTGACTCTATATGATTAACTACCTGGGGTTGAAGTTATGTCACTTTTTAGGCTAATGATTTGTGGTTATGCAGAGAGATTTTCATCTATCATATGTAAAACTGAGGCACATTGACTTATGACAGTGCTGAACAGTATTGGTGGTTTAAATGGAACACCTATCCTTTACGTAAGGCAAGTTGGGTTTTTGAGGTTTTCGCAGAATTTCTAACAAATATTTTTTCCACAAAATGTTTACTCAGAAAGTCTCTGGTTATGTGAGAATGAAAACTCATATCTTTGAAATGTCTTATGATGACATTTGGCCAGGATCAGTGAGAGGCTTCACAAATATTAAAAAAACCAAAATAAATGTATGAGGGCAAATTCTAAAGGATGCTTTATGTTCCTGTTACTTAGCAGTTTTCTGAATCTCAGAATGATAGCTAATACTTTTCCTCAGAAACAAAATGTATGATAGTATTATTCTTTCTCTCCGTTGTCATGTAATGAATGGAAGTGCAGACAGGGTGCAATTAAGGCCTACAAGGTTTTCTTTTTCAAAATGTTTCCTATGTGTCCTTGATATCTTTTCTAAATAACTGTTATCCCCTAAACCCTCTAAATGTTATAAGGGAGCAAAACTTCTGGCATACTCAAGCCACAGACTCTCATTTTTGCTCTGTTTGTCTTTAGAGACAGGGTCTCACTTTGTCCCCCAGCGTGGAGTCCTGTGGCCCAGTCATTGCTCACCACAGCCTCAAACTCCTGGGCTCAAGCAGTCCATCGGCCTCAGCCTCTCGAGTGGCGAGCACTGCAGGTGTGTGCCACTATACCTGGCTAATTGTTTAATTTTTTTTTTTTTTTGTAGAGATAGTGTCTCTCTTTGTTCCCAGGCTGATCTCTAACTCCTGACTCCAAGCAATTCTCCTGCTTCAGCCTCCCAAAGTGCAGGGATTACAGGAATGAGCCACTGCACCCAGCAAGACTCACACATTTTTCTGCTTTCTATTCTATCACATCCTTTTTATGATAATAGATCTCAGTGACATAATCTATGGGCTTAAAAGGGGAAAAATAACGTAAAAATGTAAAAAAATAGAGAAACCAATGTAATAGCTTACTATCTTTAAAAATGTTATTCTGATAAAAATATGTAGATTTTCTATTTGAACAGTAAATGAAACTTCTAATACTTTAGTAAAACTTCTCACATGGAGCTTCTGTTTAAGTTTTTAAAATAAGCTCAGTGGTCCAGGAAATAACACTCCAAACACCAGTAGTCATGATACTTTCTCTCCGACTCATATTGTCAGGGCAGAAGTTCGAGCCTAGTTTACTTAGGTTCTCTGTTTAGAGTCCTAGAAGGCTGCACTCTGGGGGAAATCCAGCTGCAGCTACAGACTCATCAGAGACTCATCAGATCTCCACAGGTGAAAGGTCTTCCTAGTTCCCTCAGGTTGTTGAAAGAATTCATCTCTTTGCAGTTGTAGGACTGAATTCCCCATTTTATTGCTGGCTGGCTGCTCCTAGAAACTGCCCACAATTCCACATGACTATCTCCGTGGACCCTTTCACAATCTGGTAGCTCACATCCTCAACACCAGCAAGAGAGACTCTCTCTGAGTTTAGCCTGCTAAGATAGAGAGTTATACAATGTATGGCAGTCACAGAAGTGACAACATTACCTTTGCCATATTCTACCATTAGAAGCAAGTCTCAGACCACACTCACACTTAAGGAGAGAGGACTACACAACCATATAAACACTGGGAGTCAGGGATCACCAGGGTCAACTTATGGCCTTTCTGCCTCAAAGTGGAAGGGTTTGCATTAGTTTTCTATTGCTGCATAACAAATGACCCGAATCAGCAGCTGAGAATGCAAACGTATGACCTCACAGATTCCGTAGGTCAGAATTTTTTCACAGCATCCTGAATTATTTGCCCTGGAGTTTACCTGGAAGACCTCAAGGGGTTCTTTGGGGCTTATGACCTCATGGCTGTCTTCCACGCCCATTCAGAACATTGACAGAATTTAGTTCCCTGTGGTTTTAGGACTGATGTTCTCGTTTTCTTGCTGGCTGTTGAGCTGGACAGTTCTCTGCTGTTAGAGAAGACCTGCCATTGCCTGCCATGTGGTCCTCTCCACAGCATATCAGTTGCTCCTTCAAGACCAGGAGGGGTACATCTCTGCTACTTTGAATCTCTGCTCCTCTGCCACTGCCTTCTAGACCCAGATTTAAAGGGCTCATGTGATAAGGTCCATCCTATCTAAATACTCTCCCTTTAATTATATCTCCCCAAATCCTTTTCTTCTATGTGAAAGAAGATAATCCCTGGAGTGATATCCCACCATACCCATAGGGGGCAGATGTCTTGGAGGCCACTTGAGAATTCACGGGGTCTAGGATAAAGGACACACACACAGAAAGGGTGTGTCAGAAATTTGCCTTTAAAATCCTAGAACTGCTTTTATTGAAATCACCCACATACAAAGTTAGAAAATCAAGTTTACTATGGAAATTGTAGCCTTTGTCCTACTACCTAGAAGGATAATTTTGTGGTATTTATTTTTGTGCAGTTCTTTCTTTTCTTCTTTTTCCTCTATTTGGCGAGAGGTGATCTGGTGATTACGGGAGGCTGAAGCAGCAGCATCGCTTGAATCCGGGAGGTGGAGGTTGCAGTGAGCCAAGATTAT
>NW_012123820.1:10209566-10239771 GCF_000951035.1 Colobus angolensis palliatus | reverse complement strand
TTTTTTTTTTTTTTTTTTTTTGGCCTCTTTTAGGTTTTGTCACAACCTAAAACATTTCTCAGTGACTCTAAAGAAAAAATATTTGTAATGAATGGGTTTTATAAGAGATAAGAACTTATACTCTGTTCATTGCTGAAATGGGAAATTACCTGCCCTTACCTTAAAAATATCAGGATAAATGGAAGCCACAGTGATATAGTAGGAAGGGCACTCAACTAGAAGAGGAGAGCCTAGAGTTCTGATCCCGACAGCCTGAGCAAGCCGAACATTTTTGGCAGAATCTTAAAGTGTCTGGGCTTCAGTTTTCTCATGTACAAAATTACAAAGTTAAACCACACAGTGAATTCTCATCCAGCTTTAAAATTTTATGATTTTGTGGTTCCAAAGTGAAGTAAGTACATAGTAAGAAGTTTTCACCAAACATCATTATTAGCAAATGCATACTTTCATGAATAATTAAGTTTGTTTTATTTATAGCTTCTTCTCACATGGCCATTTGAGTTCAAAATTTTATTTGACTTATTGTTACTTTGAGCAAAATAATTGTATTAAATGATAATTTTTAACTTTTATATATGTAAATCTAGGTGAATTAAATTATAAAAGCTGCCAAAAGTAGATAAAGATATATGGTTTTAAATAAAAAAGATATTCTAAATATTCTTTTATAAACATTTAATGTTTTAGTTAATGAGGTATTTTTATACTTATTGAATTAGAAAGAAAATATACCTGAAACAAAAAGCCTTTCAATAAATATTTTTTTCTTCAAGGTTTTCAAAATGAACACATTAGGACATGCCTCAAATTGAAATGAGTATTTCCAAAATAAAACAATGTATATTATTTGCCCTGCTCATCTGTGATTATCCCGGGCTGCTGTTTGAAGATTTTCTTTAAAGAAAGAATGCTCTCCTAAATGCCAAGTGCTTTTGCTTACGTTATGGCCACCCTTTTTGGTATGGAAGGCTTTTGTTCCTTAAAATGTCACAATCTTTTCTACCTTCCACTTCCTCCTTTTTATGAAGAAAGAAATTATTTATCTATTTTCTCAGGGCGAAAGGATGGATCCCCATCACCAAAGTTAAAGAAAATCAGGATTGATGCCTGTCCTCACTGTCACAACCTAAAACATTTCTCAGTGGGATTGTATGACAGTAACGATCCAATTGCAGATCAATGCTGAACACTTTTGGCAGAGTTGGCTGCAGAATGAATAGTCTTCTCTCCTTTTGGGCCAATGGAACCCCAATAGTTGTGATTTTTACAAATCTGTTTGGTTTCCTAGTGTTAGTAGTGTCTATTGTTAGTAAGTTTTAATAGCAAAGCAAAATGCTTATTATTTGACACGAAGAAAAAAAGTTTACATTTTGCCAGAAGGAATCTCTGTACTGAGGTTAAGAATTATTCTAGAGTGCTTACAGTTCAGGACTGTGAGAAATGGTGAAAATAACTCTTGCCACTCTAATATGTCGTCATGATAAAATTGTTCATGGAAAAAGTACACACATTTTTATATTTTTTTAATCTAAAAAAATGCAACCCCAAACTTGAGAAAATCCCAGAATGAGGACCACAGACAGAAACTGTCAGATTTAAGACAAGAAAGTGTGGAATGTCAATTGCATTAGTTATGTGTCTCTGAGCTTTCTTATGGCTTATATCCTGTAGTCAACATTTTTATTCAGGGTTATTTAAAGCTTTATAACACACAAAAGAAGATTGAATAGGACAACTCCCCTAATTAAAATGCAAATAGTATAGAATTAATTAATTTGATCCTAAATGAATATTAATTTTGTGTGTGTGGGCGGGGGGGAGATGGAGTCTCGCCCTATCCCCAAGGCTGGAGTGAGCGGCGCCATCTTGGCTCCCTGCAAGCTCCGCCCCCCGGGTTCCCGCCATTCTCCTGCCTCCGCCTCCCGAGGAGCTGGGACCGCAGGCGCCGCCGCCATGCCCGGCTCATTTTTGTATTTTTAGTAGGGACGGGGTTTCACCGTGTTGGCCAGGCTGGTTTTGAACTCCTGATCTCATGATCGGAGCTGCCAAAGTGCTGGGATTGCAGGCCTGAGCCAAGGCGCCAGGACTAAGATTAATTTTTTAAAAAAGTAATAAGCACCATTGCATCAGCTGCAGCAGCATATGATCTCCCTTACCCCATTCAACGCTCAGTCTTCCCCAATCTTGTAAATTTATACTTGCATACACATATAATCACTCGTTCTACTTACAAATCCAAAGTAGTTAACAATTAGGTTGAATGAGAGAGACTGAGTTAGCAAAGGAACTTGGAAGCTACTGAAGAACTAGCTACATTGTATATAAATTACAGAATGGATTAGATAAAAAGAATCAGAAATGTGCTGTCTGGCGTTGACTCTTTTAAGCAACTCCTGGTATGTATGACATTAACAGAATGCTATTCTACCTTTGTTTTGCCCTTGTTTAGGCATTACTACATTGAAAAACTATACCTATATTGAAAAGTTTCTTAAGAAAATGCGTTCATTACAGTCAAACATTGCTTCCTTCTGGAAAGAGAATTTGAGCTTTCAGATTATATTTTTATTCTTATATTCTCCCCTTTATTCCTTCTCATCAGTACTTTGTAAGTTGTGGGACTGGCCAATATGGTGAAACCCAGTTTCTACTAAAAATACAAACAAACAAACAAACAAATTAGCTGCATGGTGGCGGGTGCCTGTAGTCCCAGCTACTCGGGAGGCTGAGGCAGGAGGATCACTTGAACCCGGGGAGGCGGAGATTACAGTGAGCTGAGATAGCGCCACTGCACTCCAGCCTGGGCGACAGAGTGAGATGCTACTTCAAACACAAACAAACACCCCCAAAACTTAGTCTAGCGCTGTTAACTATTATTAGCACATTTAAAATATAGGCTCAATAATAAAAGCAGTTTCAATATGGGGTTATATTAGGCTTTTAACATTACCTGTTTAATTTTATCAATCTGGTTTCAATATTTATTATTGAGAATAGATGAGAGTTAGCTTTGTTGATGAAAACAATCTGCCTGGTATATTAAAGATATTAGATATGACCTGTTTATGTGTTTGCTCCTTTTGACCATGTATGTTCTTTCATAGACTCTGCCCATGGTCCGTTTGATTTCTAGGGCAGCACTAAAAATTATTTGGAAGGTCATCCTTCACTTCAGGTTTCCAGGAAACTTACTGCACATGTTCTGTCTTAGATGGCAAAATTGTCACAAATAGGAACTTTGACATTTAGTTTTCAAAAGGGCATAAAGAAAAAAAAAAAAAACAGGGAGGAAAAATAATCAACTCAGTTCCTTTGTTTCCGAGTTTTGCTGTCATATGGTCAAATTTCTCCATGCCTTACTCTTTTTACCTGATTTTTCCATCGTCCTATATGAATTAGCCATAACCACGTACTACACATGGCTTTCTTTTTAGAGTAAATAGAGGATCCTCATTCAACTAACTTGGGCTTTCTGACAGTTATCCATGTTTTTCCACTAAAATGACAAACACAAGAGAAAGGACATGACTGAATGACTTCTTCATATTTTATAGTAACATTCTAGCAATTTTTATAATGACTTTAAATAGTTTTATAATTGGATATAATAATGTAATTATGATTTTATAATTTAATTTCTACATTGTACATTAGTTATAGTTACATCATGTTTTTAAAATAATAAAATATAATGCCTCACAGTTGAAGTATTTGCACTCACTGGAAGAGACATCCGCATTTAAAATAGAAAAAGGCAATGAAACAGAATGACATGTTTGGGGCATGTTTGTGCACATATGCGTAGCATTGTGGCTGTCTCAATATTTAAAAGTAGGTAGAAATGTATTTGACTGTTGCTGTCAACCATCGCAGTTTCTTAGCCTCTTTTGGTTCTTTAGTTATTTTCAAGTTGCTAAGCTCACCCAACAACACAAGCCTTCCTGATACCTGGCACTATTTTATCTTTCTCTGAAACAAACCTGTGATATTAACATATCTTAGCACTTGAACCCAAAACATGTAGACAAAAAATTATATATATATGTATAATTGTATATGCATGTACAAAAAAATATTTCATGTACATAAGAGTAAAAAAAGTCCATCCAGTGACTTTCTTGATGAGTCTCAAATATCAAAATATTAAAAGGTTGCTTTAGGATGTTATTTTATTTCTGTTTCCCCATATCCAATTATTTTCAAAAAGTTCATTCTCTTCCACTAAAATATTAAAACATGTTATTTTTTCCTACATGCTTCCTTGCATGTTCAAATTTTATATTCTTTATGTTGACATCTTATGTGAAGGCTTCAGTTTTTCTTAATGACACTCACTGATGCTATCTCTTCCCATTTACTATCAACTTCCATTCCCAAACTAGTAAAGCTGTTTGAGCACAGCCTTCTACTGCTGGCCCCTGAGCCCTTTGCTAAAGCAAGTTTTGTCTTGTACCTCTGCAAGGCACTGAATGTATCTCCCCTTTCTTCTCAAAGTTATCAGGAAATATCTCAATAACAAAAAATAACTTTTTATTCCTTTTATTTATTTTTAACTAAAAGCTTGATTTCCAGTATTTGTTCCACAAATGAATGAATCTAAAGAGATACTTAACACAAAATTTAAACTACTTTTAAAGTACGTCCATAAGACCCAGCAATTTCACTCCCAGGCGTGTACCCCAAACAACTGAAAACAGCTAAAAGGAGATGTACATGAATGTTCACAGTAGCACCAATCACGATGGCTAAAAGGTGGAAACAACCCAAGTATTCATCGGTGGAACAGTAGAAAACTAAGTGTGGTATATACATACAACGCAATATTATTCTCACAACCCAAGTCTTCATCGGTGGAACAGTAGACAAACTAAGTGTGGTATATACATACAATGAAACATTATTCTCACAACCCAAGTATTCATCGGTGGAACAGTAGAAAACTAAGTGTGGTATATACATACAATGCAATATTATTCACACATAACATGAAGGAAGTACTGATACATCTGCAGGGGAGGCAAAATTTTACCTCTGCCTTCTTAGGGTGCTTTAGCTGAGCCTGCAAATTAAACTGACATAAGATAAATTAGGAGAAAGGTATACACATTTATTAAATACACATTTTACGTGACACAGGAGTCTTCAAAAGGAATGAAGATGGAAAAGAGTGGCGAAACCTACATACTTTTATACTCTATTGAATAAAGACATGCAATTGTAGAAAAGTAACTAAACTATGTGGGGAGGCTCACGGGAGATAGAATTATTTTAACAAGGTCTGTTTGTACAAAATTTTGGGGGTCTCGACTTCCCATACTTGATGACAATGTTATATTCATTGTGGTACAGGGAGGAGATCTTCCATATGGGGGTTTTATCTCCTGTTCTCAGGAAGAAAAAGGGGAGCATTTGAGTGCATTTGTACCTGCTGTTTATTTAAGTGACTTTAGCTCAAAATAATCTTTATGCCAAACTGGCAGAAGCTGGGGTGGTGTATTCTGTTACTCTTGTGCTGTAATGTGGAGACACCTCAAAAGCATTATGCTAAGTGAAATGAGCCAGACAAAAAAGGACAAATGCCGTATGATTTCATTTATAAGAAATATTCAGAATAGTTGAATCCATAAAGACAGAGGAGATATCAGAGATTCCAAGGGCTGAAGGAAGTGGATGATTAGGAGTGACTGCTTAGTGGGTATAGGGTTTTCTTTTGGGGTGATGAAAATAATTTGGAACTAGATATAGGTGGTGACTTCTCAACATTGTAAATGTACTGAATACCACTGAATTGCGTCCTTTAAAATGCTTAATTCCCTTTTATTTAAATTTCACCTCATTTTTTTTAAAAAACAGGGAAAATACCCCACATGTGTGTTTGAAGTTAACATTTGCAAATAGATGAAGACAAATATAGCCTATGGAATCTAACTCTTTAGTATACCATTAAGTTTTACTAATTTAATAGTGCTTTGTATTTATCTTCATTTCCCCTTCTTTCTTTCTTTCTTTTTTTTTTTTTAATCTGATTCTGGACTTTAAGACACATACAAAAAATGTAATAGCCCTCCAACTGCCCTAGGTTATGTTTTATTGGTTAATTCATATCTCATTTAGCGGTTGAACATACTTGAGCGTGCCTGAGTTGTGTATTAATGGAGTGCTAAAACACACCCTGTCATGTCTTAATGCCACCAGACAGCCTCATATTCAATAAGTGAAAAGCAATTAAAACTTAAATGTCTTACCACTGAAGTGCTTACTAACTTAGTCAGATGAGATTAAATGATTAATCATTTGTTCACTAGCAATCATAAATCTTTCTCCATTCTAGTATTAGGTATTTTTTTTTTTCTGGATCATTTATGCCATAGACCATTTTCTAGGTTTTTTAGACTGTATGTGCTCTGTTCTTTCTTTTAAAGCATTCTCAAGCATATGGAAGAAACATATGGACAACCAGTTATGCTATGAAAGTCCTTGAAAATTGGGTGAAAATGTTCACATAATGGGGTTTTACAGCAGGTCTCGTATGTAATCAAGAACACCTATATTATCAGAATACAAAATATGAAATCCATGTGTGAGATAAATCCAGTGTCAGTCTGGGTATTTCTTTTGCATCAATAATTTAGAAAAGCGATGGACATTTCTTACTACAATGATGCATGGTTTTATGTTTCTATGGAAGTGGAGTGTTTTAAGAAATATATGCCTATTAATATTTTGTAATGAATTTAATTAACAGCCATATTGTACTTCTTGAGGTCAGGAAAGTAATATCGTATAGTGGAAGCGTTTCCATAATTGTCTTTGGAGTCTGCCTACAGGCAAAATGTTGCATGACTTTGAGCAAACTGCTTTACTTCAATAAGCCCTCAATTTTCTTTATCTATAAAGTGGAATAATTTTCATTTCAAGATTGTTGTAGCAGTTAAATGGACTCATCTATAAAACGTGTCTGGCATACTACCCAGCTCCTCACCCACTTCATCTTCACGTGACAAATATCGCTCTTCATTCTTTAAGTTTCAATTAAAATTCTTAAAATCAATTATTTCATTTTCATCTTCAGAGAAAAATGAATAGATGGATTAAGAAAAGAGAGTGGCCATAATTAATCTATAAAGTTAACGAAGTTTCCATAAAAACCCATCTGGGGGGTACCTTCACAATGTTCCTAAATCTCATCTGGAAAAATAAGTGATTTGTGAATGCCTCAGATTCTGTTCTAGGACCTATTACCTTTATAAGCCCCTGGATAATTTCATATGTTACTAAAGGCTTATTTACTTCTATATTTTGAAAACTGACAAATGTACTTCTCCTGTTCCCAAGACTCTCATATCCAGCAGCCTACTTGATTTCCCAGTGTGGATCTCTAATAGGCATCTCAGAGTTAAACTTAACATGCTCTGAGCTGAAATCTCAACACCCTGGAGTCCTTCCCAGTTTCCATCATCTTGGTAAATGGCAGCACCACTCATCCAACTGCTAAAGTCCAAAACCTTACAGTTTTTAAATTTCTCTATTGCTTTTACAACCCCTACCCAAAATATCAGCAAACCATTTTACCTATTTTCCAGATATGTCCAGAATCTGACCACTTCTCATCAACCATACTGTTATATGGCATCCCAATCCACTATCTAATACTGCAATAGGCTTGTGGCTTGTGCTTCAGCTTTCACTCTTGCCCCTCTATGGTTTGTTTATTACTTAATAGTCACAATCAACCTTTAAATAGCCAAATCAATTTATGCAATTTACGGCTCCAAACTCTACAAAGCTTCCCATTGCTTTTAAAAGAAACAAGCCCTTCAAAGGCCAAATCACCTTTTGCTGCTTCTGTCTCCTTGGCCCACGGCTCTCCAGCCACAGTGAACATTATGTGGTTGTTTTTCAAACACTGCCTGATACTCCTGCCTCAAGGCCTTTGCATGTATACTTTTCTTTGATTGGAATGATTGATCTCCAGCTATTTTTCACTGTCTTGCTTTTTTTCATGCCTCCGTTTAAAAGTCTCTCTCTCCCTTGCTGAAAGGCTCACCACAGCCTCAACCTCTCATGCTCAAGCAATCTTCCCACATCAGCCTCCCAAGTATCTGGGAGTACAGGTGTGTGCCAGCACACCAGGCTAATTTTGTTTAATTTTTTAAAGATGAGGCCTCACTGTGTTGCCCAGGCTGGTCTCAAACTCCTAGCCTCAAGCCTTCCTCCCACTATGGCCTCCCAAAATTCTGGGATTACAGGCATGAGCCACCACACCGGGCAATGTCCCATTTTTAAAGGGGAATTCTCCAACTACTGTATCTAAAATAATATCTCTTGTCTTGTGTGATGATTAATTTTATGTGTCACCTTGGCTAGGCTGTAGTGCTCAGTTGTTTCATCAAATATAAGTCTAGATGTTGCCATGAAGGTGGTAGTTACAGGTAATTCACATTCAAATCAGTAGATTTTGAGTGAAGCCAAATTCTCTCTATAATATGGGTGGGCATCCTCTGTTCAGTTGAAGGTGTTAACAGAAAGACTCAGGTTTCCCAAAAAGCAAATAATTCTTCCCACAGTCTGTCTTGACTCCGGCTGCAACATTAACTTCTGCCAGAATTTCCAGCCTGCTGGCCTGCCTTATAGACTTTGCACTTTCCAGCCTCCACAATCACATAAGCCAATGCTTTCTTCCTTAACCTGCTTTATTTGTCTTCATAACTCATCACTCCCTCACGTTATATTTTAAATCTCTTTGTTTACTCATTCATTGTCTGCCTTCCCAATTTGAAGATAGGTTTCAAGAAGAAAAAATTTTCAGTGTTGTGTTCAGTGTTGTAATTCTAGCACCTAGAAAATTCCTTGGCATATATTTTTTTCAAGAAGTGTATATGTACTCCAAACATTATTTGTCAGTGAATGAATTACTAGGCACAAGAGTTTGGAAATATTATAACTCGTAATCAATTGAAGCATAATTGTAGGATGTTCTAACAGGCATTACAATGTATTTGAATGGTAGTTGCTGGGGGCACAGTAGGGTGTGGGGTTGGAGAGGTGTTTGTTAAAGGGTACAAAATTTTAGTTAGATAGGAATAAATTCAAAAGATGTATTGTACAATGTAGTCACTATAGTCAATAACAATATATTGTATTCTAGAAAATCACTAATGGAGTAGATTTTCAGCATTATCACCACAAATAAAATAAAAGTGTGAGGTAATGTATATGTTAATTAGCTGTATTTAGAAATTATATAATAAATACATATTTCTAAATATTCTGTTCTGTGCAAGAAATATGTAATTTTTATTTGTCAATTTAAAAATGTATTAATTAAAAAGAATATTGGCATATAAAGTTTTGAACAAGCAATGCGTCTGTAACCAAACACACATCTGCTCCTTCTTAGTTTGTCTGCTTTTTTTTTTGAGATGGAGTCTTGCTCTGTCACCCAGGCTGGAGTGCAGTGGCACAATCTCGACTCACTGCAATGCCTGCCTCCAGGATTAAAGCAATTCTCTGCCTCAACCTCCTGAATAGCTGGGATTACAGGAACCTGCCACATGCAGGGCTGATTTTTGTATTTGTAGTAGAGATGGGGTTTCACCATGCTGACCAGGCTGGTCTTGAACTCCTGACCTCGTGATCCACCCTCCTCAGTCTCCCGAAGTGCTGGGATTACAGGCCTGAGTCACTGCGCCCGGCAGTTTGTCTGCTTTTAATGAATGAGTTTGTATACACCCCATCCACTTAAATGTACCTGGTTCTCCTTTCCACCCCTCATAGGTCAACCTAGTCTTACCTTACTTCTGCTCATTACCCAGAACTCCAGAACTCAATCCATTCTTAGTAAGATGCTACTGCTGACCTCATGACCTTATTGGAGGGATGACATTTGGAAGATTACACCTGCCACTGTCCTTTCCCTCAATTTCTTCACAACATTAAGGCTTTGTATAGGTAATACCCTTTACTGAAAAATAGGAGAAAATATAATATAGGAATAAAAAAACTTAAATATGGATGCTACATATGATTGTCCCTAGATTCCAAAGAAAATGTGAGTGAAAAAAATGATATCTTGTATAGGAGTCCCTTTGTTGACACTCCTCAGCCCTAAGCTTTGCTTCTCTATCCCAATGTCCAACCTCTATTCTTCATGATCTGGAGAATACACTCCACTTCCTTCTCAAAGACCATATGGCTTGACTTTCAGGAGTATGTTTCTCAAGTCCTAAACTGTTCCTTCTGGACGAACATTATGGAAAAGAAATCAACTGTAGGCTTTGATCACCCAATCAGTCTCTTTTGAGATCTTTTCACTAGTTTGAAATGAATAGGCTCCTGTTCATTCTTCCTGCAGCCATTCTGTTACAGGTAACTATTAGACCAAGCACTGAAAGTAAAGAGTCAGAGTTAGCAAATGTGAAGGTACACATGTATGTACGGCAGCCATTTCAAAGAGTATACAATAAAACTGTATCAATGGAGAGAAACAACTTCCTAAAATCTACATTATCTCCAAAAATCCCACTAAAGATCTACAATGGAGACAATTTTACATTGCTTTACAGACTATGAATTCTCCTTTTTTAATGAAGGCTTCCAAGCTAGCCCAGGTGTGTGCTGATATACCAGTAAGTAGGGCAAATTACTAGACCTTATCAAAGAACAGAGACACAGTGGTTTGGCCAACCTTATTTACATAAAGACCTGGCCAAAGGTTTAAAACTCAGAATTTGTTTTTTCATTTCATCCAGGAATGAGAGTCAAACACCCAAACACTGGAGGAGGGGGCATTTTAAAACTTGGGGTGGTGGGGGGACAGTAAAAATAGTTTATTTTATTTAATTAATTTTTATTAGGGATAATCTCGATCTGTCACCCAGGTCGGAGTGCAGTGACACCATCACAACTTGCTGCATCCTTGACTTCCTGGGATCAAGCAATCCTACTGCCTCAGCCTCCTAAGTAGCTCAGACTACAGGCGCAGGCCACCACACCCGACTAATTTCTGTACGTTTTGTAGAAACAGGGTTTCATCATGTTGCCCAGGCTGGTCTCCAACTCCAGGGTGAAGCAGTCTACCCACCTGGGCCTCCCAAAGTGATGGGATTACAGGTGTGAGCCACCGCACCTGGCAAAATAGTTAATTTTAGAGGAAAATATGGAATATAATATATAGCCATACAAGGGCAGCTGTGAGGTGATTCCTGAAGTGCCTAACTCCCCTAGGACCAGAGGAAGTGACCCTGTAAAACAAAGTCAATACAGAAGCTCCTACTTTCCCTAAAGAACAAATTCCTCTGCAGACGAAGGAGAGGGGGGTACCACATTTGTTACCTTCTTCACAAAAGCAGTCACATCAGTTTTTCACGACAGAGTGACAGCTCTGGAAAGCTCTCCACATTACTCAAAAATCTATGAGATAAAAGGTGATTTTTATTTTATTAAAGTCAGTTCTAGAAGATAAAGTTGGAAGTTGGATATCTTTGCATGGTGATTGGATGGTTCAAAGTTTTCTGACATCCTTCTCCTCAATTTCGAACAAGGAAAGAATAAAAACAGTATAATTTTTTAATAAAATGATAGGTATCCAGTATAGCATTCCTCAAAGGAAATGCTATTTTTCAGGGGCTATGAATTATCACTTGACATGTCCTGTGTACAGCAGCTTCCAGGCTGTGTCATAATTCTAGAAGGCCTGGCTTAACACTGTAGGGAGGGCTGGGAAGCACATTTGTCATAAATCTCATAACTTATCCTGCCAAATATCAGAAAAGCTGGAAATGAATGCCAAAAGGCTATTATTGCATCTATTTATACACTGTTCACTGTATTATTATGTATCAGAATTGGATTTTATTTTAAACTAGATTTTATCAATTTGAAGGTTAATTTTATTTTGGAAAGAGACATAAATTATTTCTCTTAAAGTTCTTTCAAAGTTTGAAATAAATTGTTTAGTTTGCATTATACTTCAGAGAAATGTCTACTGCTGGTTTGTCTTCTCAAGGGAGGGATCAAAGTCTCTGCTATGTATAATAATTGGACCCAAACACTCCAGTAATGATCAATTTCAGCCCATTATATTCTCCCAATCTGCTACTGTGGAAAGTGAAGGAGATGTGAAGAATCAGAGTCAGAAATGATGGTAATACAAATACGTTTTCAAATACCATGCTAAATTTATTTCAAGGGCTAACTATTAACTCATTCTTCCACTCAACAGGTATTATTAAGTGTTCAATTGTGCCAGGTATGTGGAGTAGTAGTGGACAAAATGGCCTAAATCTAATACTGCAACAATCTTTTCATGTTAAGTAGAATCTCCCAGCTAATAAGTAACAGAACCAGAATTTGAACTTAGTTCTGACCAGAATTCAGAGCCTGTATTTTACTTTGCTTCTTTATCCTAAACTATATTTTCTCTTACTTAATGAAACAGATTTAATTAGAAAGGCTCAAATCTATGAATTAAATATAGGGATATCATTTATATAATATTTTATATTAACAGGGTACAGAAAAGAAGTATACTCAGTGGGGTGAGAGTGCTTCATGTCTAACAGTAAGCCTTACCTCCAGCCTTTTTACATGTATGCTGTCTGACTTATTGTGTCTTTAAAGGACACTGTTATTTTTATAGTTTCTGGAAGAGATTGATTGAAACTTCAACTATTGTGGAATTAATTTGAAAGTTTTCAAAACTACTCGTTTTGCCACAGAGGATACTTTTAAAATAGACTCCCATAATCTTTAATGTTCAAATATTTATAATAATATATCTAGTTTTCAGAAGCATACAGGATACAGTGATCATTTTAAAGTGTTTATGACATCAATTATGTTTTGTGAAAGATATAGTACATCAGACTTTGCTAGGACAATGCAGAGACAGCCCAGAATCATGAAGGTGGAAGTAAAGACGACCTTCTTCTGCCTTAATAGTTTTAATTGCAGGATACAGTAGAATACAGCTGCTCCTCCCTTCAAAGTTTCATTTCATTGCCTGTCTAGAAGCTGTCACACCATGCCTGCCACTTGACTGTTCTGTCACCCAATGCTGTTCCACCTGAACAAATTTGTGGCAATATGTGCTGAATGCTCTGTTTCTTTGCTCTAAAGTATAAACGCACTGTGCACTACTGAAATAGGAGTAGTTTCAGCTGGTTGTTTACCAAGAATAATATAGCAAGGGCTCCACCAGCATCAATAAAATTTAAAGTTTAGGATTTACATTTTATTCAGAAATTAAACTAGCAATTTGCTTCATACATCCTTTTTACATTTTTGAATTTTAACTTTTACTGTTTGTGGATACATAGCAAGTATACATATCTATGGGGTTCATGAGATGTGTGGATACAGGCCTGCAATGTGAAATAAGCACATCATGGAGAGTGGGGTGTCCATCCCCTCAAGCATTTATCCTTTGAGTTAAATGTGAAATCTTGTGATGATTTGAACAAGGTGGCATAGTTAAGTAATGATCAATTACACCAAACACTCCAGTAATGATCAATTTCAGCCCATTATATTGTCCCAATCTGCTACTGTGGAAAGTGAAGGAGATGTGAAGAATCAGAGTCAAAAATGATGGTAATACAAATACGTTTTCAAATACCATGCTAAATTTATTTCAAATCCTTTATTTAATATGTCTACAGGTCTTTTAAACAAGAAAAAAAAAAAAGGAATTAAATCAACCCCTGACAAACAGCAAACTTGCCAAGAAAAAGGTAGATGATTTTTTGAAATATATTATCTAAAATCCCATTAAAAAGTTTAGCTTTCATGGAACAACCATGTATTAGGGTTCTCTTAGAGGGACAGAACTAATAGCATATATATATATACATGTATACATATATATATGGAGTTATTAAGTATTAACTTACATGATCACAAAGTCCCACAACAGGCTGTCTGCAGGCTGAGGAGCAAGGAGACCCAGTCCAAGTCCCAAAACTGAAGAACCTGGAGTTTGAGGTTTGAGGGCAGGAAGCATCTGGCATGGGAGAAAGATGTAGGCTGGGAGGCTAGGCCCGCCTTTCCTTTTCATGTTTTGCTACCTGCTTTATATTTGCTGGAAGCTGATTAGTTAGTGCCCACCGGATTAAGGGTGGATCTGCCTTCCCCAGCCCACTGACTTGAATATTAATCTCTTTTGGCAACACCCTCACAGACACACTCAGGATTAATACTTTGGATCCCTCAATACAATCAAGTTGACACTCAGTATTAACTATCACAAGTCCATATCATCTCACTACTGGGTATATATTCAAAGGAAAAGGTCTCAGTATATTGAAAAGACGTCTGAACTCTCATGTTCATTGCAGCATTATTAACCAAGATACGAAATTAATCTAAGTGTCCATCAACAGATGAATGGGTATAGAAAATGTGGTATATATTCCCAATGGAGTACTAGTCAACCTTATTACAAAAATAAAATTTCGTGACAACACAGATGAACCTGGAACATATTAAGGTAAGTGAAATAAGCCAGGCGCAGAAAGAAAAATACCTCTCAATCTCACTTACATGTAGAATATTAAAAAGTTGAAGGTCATGAAAACAGAGAGTAAAATGGTGATTAGTGGATGGTGGGAGGTGAGGTTATAGGGGAAATGCTGGTAAAAGTATGCAAAATTTCCGTTAGGCAGGAGAAACACAGCCAAGAGATCTGTTTTTAGAAGTTTGGCTTTCAAATAATTCACGGAACATGTCTGGTTTTTGCTACTCTTTTCTTTCCGCATTCAAACGTGTCATGAAAATCATTATGTAGATAACTAGAGTTAAGCTCAAATTTGCTCTTTGTGTAAAATAAATGATTATGATTTGCCATGATTTGTAAACAGAATAGTCCTTTTTTTATATCATTTTCTCTCTTCATCCACTAACCTAGCAAATGACAATGATTTAAATTATGGATAGCACAGTATGTAATGAAAAACACGCATAACAAAAACTTTGTTTTACAATGTTTGGCCACTGAGAACACTTTAAAAAAATATATGTAAAACAGCGGTTTTGTGCGACATTGGTAATGTTCACTACGCAGTTGCACACTTTCACGAGTGCACTAGCTCTTTGGCAAAAACACTCGCTGTGACTTGATAAAAGCCATACATTCATTTAGAAAGCGAGAGGCAGAAAATGATGTGGAAAGCAATGGCCAGCACCTAATGGCTGTGAAGAACTATGTGGCCCATCAGACTAATTCTTTCTTAAGAGGGACAGTTCTAGTAACTTGAAATTTGGTAGATGTAATTTATCAAAATTTCTGGTTATTCCTTCACTAAATGTTCATCAGAAAGCTTAGAAAATACTCTTTTTTCTCTCTGTCACCCAGGCTGGAGTGAGCGGCGCCATCTTGGCTCCCTGCAAGCTCCGCCCCCCGGGTTCCCGCCATTCTCCTGCCTCCGCCTCCCGAGGAGCTGTGACCACAGGCGCCGCCACCACGCCCGGCTCATTTTTTGTATTTTTGGTAGAGATGGGGTTTCACCGTGTTAGCCAGGATGGTCTCCATCTCCTGACCTCGTGATCCGCCCGTCTCGGCCTCCCAAAGTGCTGGGATTACAGGCGTGAGCCACCGCGCCCGGCCGAAAATATTCTTTAAACTGTGAAAACAGTTTGCAGGCCTAGCCGCTAGCATTAAGTTATTGCTGATAGTCTTTATTTTGGGGTGCCAAGAGTTGATATTGTTTCATCATTGGCTTAGAAGATGGAAAACCACACACATTTGTTATGTTTGCCATTGACACTAAGCTTCATCTTTGTATGTGGTAAATGAGCAGTGTGGGGAAATGGGATAAATAATTCTTGGAAAGGAGAGAAAGAAGAAACTGAAGACAAATTAGATTTGAAAAAAACAGTATCAATATAAAAGTTGAGATTTATTTTCGAAAAATGTAATTAAGGATCCTTTCCTAGATTATGACTACCTACCTAAACAAAATCACGTTTAGATCAATTAATAAAAGGAGTACGACTGATGATTTGATCTTTTGGTAAAATGCATCACAGATTGGTTAGATTTTCTCGAATAACCAGGCAAAAATCATCCGTTATTTCCTCTATGAGGAGCTCTGGCTTCCTTGGTCACACTAAGAACTAACAGCTAGAGACAGTTCAGCATTAAAAAAAAAAAAAAAAAAATGCTATTAGTACGTGTTGTGGGCTCCACTGTGACCTCCAAGAGGATATATTCAAGTGCCAGTTTCTGGCACCTGTGAATGTGATCTTATTTGGAAACAGAGTTTTTGCATATGTACTCAAGTTAAGATGAGGTCATACTGCGGCAGGGTGGGCCCTAAATCCAATACAGCTGGTATCCTTGTAAGAAGAGAAGTAGAAACACAGACACAGAAATGGGTGTTCTACCCACCGACAGAGGCAATGACAGAGACAGAAATTGGTGTGAGGCATCTACAAGGCAAGAGATATCAAGGATTGCAGACAACCACAAGAAACTAGAAAGAGCCAAGAAAAACTTTTCCCCGAGAGCCTTGACCCTATCAACACCTTGATTTCAGACTCCAAGAACAAGAGAGAATATATTTCTGTTGCCTTAAGCTATCCATTTTATGGCATTTTGTTACTGTCCCCTAGGAAACTAATACAGTATGTCATCCATAAAAGAAAGAATTAGAGAAGTTTTTTTTTTAGTCCAATTAATGTAAATGAATATTTATATTTTATACACTTACACATTTGTAGGTAATACCTTGGAGCTATGATAGTAAGTCACATAAACAGAAACTACATTTTGAAAAGCACTGATGAAGAAACTGCAAAGAATAGAGATACTGATTCACCTGAATATGAGCAACATGCATTCTTTGCTGACATCACCATTGTCTCTCTCAAATAGCTCTGCCAGCGTCTCTGTCTAGTTCAGCAGCCTTTGGTGACTTCCTTTTACTTACAAAGAGGGACTCCGTATTCTTCAGCTGGGCACACATATCTTTTTCAATGTAATATCTTGCTTTTTAAAAAAATATATACACAAGAGAAATGTATTACTCATGATTCTGGAGTCTGGGAAGTCCAAGATCAAGTTGCCAGCAGTATTAGTGTCCTGTGAGGGCTGCTGTCTGCTTCCAAGATTGCATTTTGACCTCTACCTAATATTCTAGTCTGTATTGTACTGTGCCCAAGTGGCACCAGTGTTCCAGCTGCACTAGATTACATGTCATCCTTCAGTGTATGCTTCATTTTCTTGCCCCTGGATATTAATTTGTGCTGTTTTCTTTTGTTCTGAAGTAATCAAAACCCCATTCCAGTTATTCAAGGACTAATTCAAATGCCGCTTGCCTCATGAAGCCTTCCCCAGTCCTCCTCATTGCATTATTTTTTCTATCCTTATTTCCATTATTCTTTGTACCTTCATTAGAGATTTAATAAGGTATTGTGATTTATAATTTATGTATGTCTCTTGTTCTCATTTTATCAGACAAGATGGTGCTTATGATATTCTTTTACAGGTCACTGTTAACATACCCTGGCAACCTGAAAACAGTTAAACATAAAATATAATCTCTTCCTTAGAACATGGAGACCTGTTCAAGGAGGAATGATCAGTGATTCATGAATGAGTGAGTGAAGGTATGACAGAATGAGGAATCAATATAAAACTGAATGTGTTTCTTCTTTAAAATATATCTAAAAATGAAGAGTCAGCTGGTTTAATTTTTGATAATCTTAATTGAAATCTAATAAAAGTTATGATGTTAAGGTTTATGAACTTTCATAAAAATATATGAATTTAAAATTTGAGTCTTCTCTCAGAAATATTAATATCAATTTTAACAATTTAATAATGTTGATTCTTTGCTGTGAACTAAATCTTGAATTACATGTTTACATGGCTTTTCCTGATTCATAAATTAGCAAAATAGTTGCAATCAACATAAATTAGAAATTTGTACAGGGCGTAAATTAAAGGTACTTAAATATTTAATGGAAATAGAATCCTGTTTGAAAATGCATGAAGATAATAAGTTTTAAATTTTTGAAAAAATCTAAATACAAATAACACTATGAATATGAGTTTATGAAATTTGATGAGATTTTATAATTTTAAAGATTATTCTAGCTATATAACCCTTGCTTCTTTATGTAATTGCTAAATATGAGCTTATGAGTTCTTTACAAGAAAAACATTTATTAATAAAGTAAACATAGTACTTGTCTTTCAAAGAAGAGTCTGGTGTTTGGAAACAGAGAATGTTAAATCTAATACTTGCAGAAATTGGAATACTGAAGTTCCCTTTACAGAGAATGCCTCTTCATTCTATTAGAATGGAATCTTTAGAACCAGCTATAAAAGAGCTTACCAGTAACAATAGCACAATACATACCAATGATATTTTAAGTGTTTTGCATATATTAACTGATATAATCCTCACAACAACCCTAAGAGATAAGAACTGTCATTACCCCTATTTCACAAAAGGAGAAACTGTTTTTTACTTAGCGTAGATTAACTCACGAAGGTCACGTACCATATACCAAGTGCGTGACAAAAACACGATCCTAGTCTAGGTCTAGAATCCATTCCCTTTACCGCTCTTCTCTAGAGTCCTCTAGTTTTAGGAGAACAACTCTCTGATCTGTCTCTCTCTTTCATAGGAAATCAAAGGCATGAGGACATACGTTTCACACATTCAGTAGCACACAGCACTCCGGAAGGAATAATTTACAAAGGGTTGTATAATGAACACTCCTTGGACTGTCTTCCCCTTTATGTATGTATATGTATGTCACTTCTCTAAAGTAAAAGAGAGCATACGAAATAAAATACATGTTTGATTTAGCATCATAGATATCCATGGTACCTACACAATTTCAAGTACTGTATGACTTTCCATTCACATACATAAAGCATACATACATACATATACAGAAAGTGTCATTGTTAATTTTAGTTATTCTGATTTTCTTAAAATCTTTACCATGCTGTCCCTAAAATGGTCATTTTTAGTATTCCCCTAAATGTGGCAACAAATTATGTGAAACTAATTAGAACTACATTCAAATTTAAATTCACCATTAATTATTCCTGTGACCATTGGCAACATGAACTGCATTCCTTGAATGAATTTTCCTTATTTGTAAAATAGAGACAGTATATCTATTTGGAGGCTGTTGTGAAATAATACATTCCTTGCAACAATTTGGACCTACTCAATCTATTTTCTCCTTTCCTCATTCTTGTGACAGTGAATATTTGTCTGCTTTACTAATGAAAAATTATTAAGAAAGTTATTTTAAGAAATATTAAGTAGGTGGAGGAAACATGCACATCTATGTTCATGTCCTTTGAAGGGACATGGATGCAGCTGGAAACCATCATTCTCAGCAAACTATCGCAAGGACAAAAACCAAACACCGCATGTTCTCACTCATAGGTGGGAACTGAATAATGAGAACACTTGGACACAGGAAGGGGAACATCACACACTGGGGCCTGTTGTGGGGAAGGGGGAGGAGGAAGGATGGCATTAGGAGGTATACCTAATGTAAATGATGAGTTAATGGGTGCAGCACACCAACATGGCACATGTATACATATGTGAAAAAACTGCACGTTTTGCTATGTACCCTAGAACTTAAAGTATAATAAAAATAAATAAATAATGTAAAAATAAAAAAATCATTGATCTATTTATTTTAGTACAAATGTAGTAATCCTGTGGTATCCTTGGATTGACATACATTTTTCTTATACAATGAGTTGCTGAAGCAAATATATCTTGCTCCCACTCAAAAAATTGATGCTTACCATATCATTCCTCCAAATATTTAAAAAAATTCAAAACATTCTGGCAGTTCATTAAAAGACAAAGCATCTCAGTAATTCTTTTCAAAATGTACTGTTGATATGAACTCTAAATGAATTACTTTTTATTACACTGCTTTGATTTCATTAATATAGTAAGTGGAGGATTTCTAACCCAGGTCATATTGATTCTGTCTGGATTCTTTATCCATTGAACCAAATGATCCTTTTTTATATTATACGATGCATATGTAGATACGTGAATCTGAAGAAACTCTACTATTTCTATTAAAGCCCTTATCAAAGTTATACACATGCTTATATAGTGATTTGGGTTTGGGGGTTTAGCTTCTGTGTTTGTTTTTCCTGTCTCTAATAAGATTACTATCAGGAAACTACCTTTGTTATTCTTAGAAAGTTACCTTTGTAGAAACAAAAGCAGTTTTTTTAATAAAAGAAGGGGTAGGGCCAAGGTGGTGCCATTTTAGGGCTCCTTCTGTTAAAACAACTGACTCTCATGGCAGACAGCCCTACTCTCTGAGAAAGAAGATATTCAGTCACACCCATTCTGTGTGAATGTTTTGCTGACAAATTTTACTCAACCCTGGTGGAGTAGAGCCAGAGAGAGAAAGAGGCAGAGATTCAGTGAATGCCAGGCTTGGTCTTGGCAGCTCTTCTGGGTGGCAGCTTAGCCTTGGATGATAATTGCCCACGGGTCACAGATAAACACTAACGTGCAGTCCTGGAACTCCAAGCAAAAGTCACCCTTGGTGGAATTTTCACCGAGAAAGGAAGCTTATCCTTATTCAACAGCAGATGGTAGTGTGTTTACATAGTACCTGGAGAGAGAATTAAGAGCAGTGGGTGGAAAGTGGAACAAGAGACATTCAGCCCTGTGTTGGGGCAACACTTTCCAACAGTTGCTGCTGTCCAGCAATGGAAGTCACGCTTCATGAAGCTGTGAGTGCCTCGTCACAAGAATTATCCTAGCAAAGCCCACGTAAGCATCTGCCACGAATACTTTTCTTTAAATTTCACAATTCATTTCGGCAAATATTTTTCTAATGCTTCATTCAGGTTGAGCACCCTTAGCCTGAAAATTCAAAATCTGAAATGCTCCAAAATCTGAAAGTTTTTGAGTGCCAAAATTATACCACAAGTAGAAAATTCTACACCTGACCTCATGCGATGGGTCACAGTCAAATACAGGCTCACACACCCAGTTTATTCAATGTCCCCAAGGCAAATATAGACTCTCCCAGGCCCATTCAGGTGCAACTCGTCCGTTCAGGTGCAACACGTCTTTTCTGCACATGCCCAGATTCCCCAAACAAGCGCGCCCACAAAGGGCAATAAAATGTCACATGTGTAGGCTGGACATGCCAAGGGAAGACTCCCTATGATGGTCTACATGGGACCAAGACCTGCATGCATTACTCACTGAGATTTCTTGCTTATTCTCTACTTTGTGTTGAAAGAATATTGTCAAAAAAGGCCTGAAGATACCCCTATGAGTGACAGTGATAAGAAAATGGGTAAGCATTTATGTTCATTGATAACACACAAAATCAAGCTGCTGGAGAAACTGGACAGTGATGTAAGTGTGAAATGTCTTATAGAAGAGTACGGCGTTAGAGTGATCACCATATACAACCTGAGGAAACGAAGGATAAACTGTTGAAGTTCTATGCTGAAAGTGATGAATGGAAGTTAATGAAAAATATGGCTGGGGTCAGTGGCTCACGTCTGTAATCCCAGCACTTTGCAAAGCCGAGGTAGGTGGATCACCTGAGATCAGGAGTTCGAGATCAGCCTGGCCAACATGGCAAAACCCCATCTTTACCAAAAGTACACAAATTAGCCAGATGTGGTGGCAGGCACCTGTAGTCCCAGCTACTTGGTAGGCTGAGGCAGGAGAATTAATTGAACCTGGCAGGCGGAGATTGCAGTGGGCGAGATCCCTCCACTACACTCCAGCCTGGGCAACAGAGAAAGACTGTCTCAGAAAAAAAAATAATAAAATAAATGAAATAGAAGAAGAAGTTAATGAAAAATAGAAAAACACTGCATAAAACTATGAATGAAGATCTCGATTGTGTACTGAAAGAATGGATTCTTCAGTTTCTGAGTGAACACATGCCACTTAATGGTATGCTGATTATGAAGCAAGCAAAGATCTATCACAAGAAACTGAAAATTGAAGGGAACAAATGGACTGGTTGCAGAAATTTAAGAAAAGACACAGTATTAAAGTTTTAAAGATTTGTAGTGATAAAACATCCACTGATCATGGATCAGCAAAGAAATGTATTGACAAGTTTGCCAAGGTCATCACTAATGAAAATCTGACACCAGAACAAGTGTCTAATGCTGATGAACTATCACTGTTTTGGTGTTACTGCCCCCGAAAGACACTGAATGCGGCTGATGAGACACCCTGTCCAGGAATTTAAGAAGGCGCGGGACAAATAACTGCGCTGGCCTGTCTACCGCGTCAGGCACACATAAGTACAAACTTGCTGTGATATGCAAAATTTTGCATCCTCACTATTTTCAAATTGTGAATTTCTTTCCAGTTCATTGTGATGCTAATAAAAGGCGTAGGTCATAGGAGACATTTTTTCTTATTGGGTTCATAAACAAATTATACCAGTGACTTGTGCTCAGCGCAGAGACTGGATGATGACTGCAACATTTTGTCATTCCTTTACAACAGTTCTCCTCATCCTTCAGCTGAAATTCTCATCAAAATAATATTTATGCCATATATTTTGCCCCAAATGTGGCTTTATTAATACAACCATGTGACCAGGGTATCTTTAGATCAAAGCAAGTAAACATAAAACACTTTCCTGAGCAGTGTACTAGCCTCAGTGAACAGAGGCATGAGTGTGGGAGGTTTTCAAAAGGAGTTTAGCATGAAGGACGCCATATATGCTGTTGCCAATGCTGGGAACACAGCTACTAAAAATAGTTGTGCATCCCTGATACAACCTCTGGCCTGCCTTTATGTTCACAGAAGATAATGAACAAAGTAGTAACTTCAAAGGATTTTGTATGTCAAATGAGAGAAAAATTGTGTCTGACTTCTTTTCATATGCAAAACAGGTATCTTCGGAGCCCCTCAGTAAGTGGGAAAAAGTGGATATCAAAGAAGTTTTTAACATTGGTAATGAGGATCCAGTTGTTCATTTATTGCCTGATGGTTAAATAGACAAAATGGATGTGAATCAAGTTGAGTATGACAGTGATGACCGTGTTACCACTGCCTGAAAAATGCCTACAGATGACATGGTGGAAATGTGTGATGGGCTTATTGAAGGACAAGAGCAGTAGGCATCCATAGCAGAACAAAACATGCCAGTTACAAAATCAAAGAGAGACTTCTAAAACAAAAACATTGTTCATGAGGCAGATGACTGTGGAGGAAACATTTTTAAAAGCCTGCCTGAAGAATCCTCGTTATCTCTAGAGAATCTCCTTCCCAGTCCCTCAATTGCTTTTGATGTTTCTTCATATATATATATCTAGTGTACTTTAACTCTTTAATCAAAACTCAGCATCACAGATAGAGACTGAATGCCTGCCACTGCCAACTGTTGCTGTTGTTTAACAGCTGATACAGGTATTCTGGCGATGCTACTGTGCTGTTAGTTACTCTAAATACAATTTTTTTCACGCTATTAATGGTATTTTTTACTGTTCGGCACTTAGCTGTGAATAAGTATAAGGAAATGGTTGCTTACTGCTTGCCAGTAGCCTATAAATTCAGTCAGGAAAAAGAGTGATGTCAAACAACCACAGATTGCCCACCCGGGTGGCAGAGGTGGTGGTGCCTTTCCTTTCTGATTGTTCAATGTACACACAGTTTCTTTCAGGCACAAAATTGTTTAAAATATTTTATAAAATTACCTTCTGGCTATGTGTATAAATACATATGAAATATAAATAAATCTCATGTTTAGACTTGGGTCCCATCCTCAAATATTTCATGATGTATATACAAATATCTCAAAATCTGAAAAAAATGTAGAAATCCCAAACCTGTTTGGTCCCAAGTATTCTGGATAAGGGATCCTCAACCTGTATGTCCTAACCTTATTCTGAGGGGTGGGATAACAGCCATGAGCCAAACAAAACACTGTCATCATAAATATTACATTCTACAGGGAGAAAAAAGTTCAATAAACACAGCAATACATAAGACAGTTTAATTTAGAAATAAGTACTATAAGAAAAAATGAAGTATGATAAAGGAAGTGAGAGTAATGGTACTACTACCTTAGAAAGTATGATCAAGGAGATCTCTTGACAATTTGAGCAGTAGCATGGGGTAAATCATAATTCCTTGTAAGCCATTGTAAAAGCTATAAATTTTATTCAAATGAAACTTGAAGGTACATGGTGATGAGGCAGGCCACATTGTTTTAACTTCTCTTTGAATTCTGTACAACTCTCTTATTTTTAATCCTCAACTTTGCCTTCCCCAAAATGCCAGGACAAGTGTTCAGGTTATTGTGGGTATTTATTTATCTATTTATTTATTTTTATTTTTCTGAGGCAGAGTCTCCCTCTGTTACCCAGGCTGTAGTGCAGTGGCGTGATGTCATCTCACTGTGACCTCCACCTCCTTCCTGGGTTCAAGCGATTCTCATGCCTCAGCCTCCTGAGCAGCTGGTCTACAGGCTTGCACCACCACACCTGGCCTGGCCTCCCAAAGTGCTGGGATTGCAGGTGTGAGCCACAACTCCTGGCTATTATGAGTATTTAAGATGGGCCAACTAGCAAAATTAAGTATAAATCAAATATTGAATATAATTTTAAAGTTATGAATTGTTTCTTCATTTAATTTTGTCTTACATAGTTCACATTGACTTACTTTGAAAATGTTCAAATGTGTAAACAAAAGCTAGAGAGATGAGTGTAATAAACTCCATATATCCACTACCCAGCTTAAACAACTATCACACTATGCCAAACTTATTTCATTTGTAATCCTAGCCACTTCTGCCAACCTCAGGTAAAAGTGAAGCAATGAGCAAATGTCTTACCATTTCTCCCTTAAAATTTTTAGTATGTAAGAACTTTTTGAAAAATAACCATAATATCATTAACACTACCAAAAATGTTGACAATCATTTCTTAATGTTATCAAATATGAGGTGTTCAAATTTCCCCAGATGTCTCATAAATGTATGATTAGAACTGATGTACTTTAATTAGTGTCTTCATTGCATATTGTCGGTATGTCACTAAGTCTCTCTTAATCTACCTGTCACTCTTTTAAGTATCAATTTACTTGTTGAAAAAAGTGTGTCATTTGTTCCATTATCCCCCTACATTCTACATTTTGATAATTGGATCCCCATGATATCATTTCACATGTTCTTCTATTTCCTGTGTTTTTTATAAACTGAGAGTGATTTCCAGATGTTTGATCAGATTTGGTTCAAGATCCTCCCCTCCGTGTTACATGTAGTCAGTCACTCTCCCCTAGGGCCCACCCAGACACTCACCTGAACCTCTTCGTACCTCCTCGACTTTAAGAATTGCTTAAGATACAATCCCAAACATGACAATAAACTAGTAAAATTCACAAAGCAGCCGAGTCTTCAGAAAAGCCCGGTAACTGTGGTTCATTAGTGTTTCAAGATATTCTTCATTATCCAAATCAATATTCAACTGGCAATATTTATAAAAATAATAATAATGAAGATATCAGATAAATATATTGTTGGACAAATGTTGCCATTATCCTTTTAATCTCTGTTATTGAAAAATCCTAGATTATTGTTGAGGTCTTTGGAGTTCTATTTAATCTTTTTCAACTTTTATTTCTTTTTTTGGAAACCCACTTCTAAATGTCAGTTTTCCCTGAAATCTCACCTTCAACTCACTTTCTCCAGCTATCATATGGACTTACAGAGCCTATTCTCCTTCATGAAGGGAACATTTTAAAATTTATTTTTGATTATTACTTTGGAAACTCGGAGGTTAGATACATGACTGCCTGAATGAAGTGTTCACCTGCATTTTTTCTTCTTTCCACAATGTTGTTCAATAACAACCTGCTGACTAATGACAGCACACATTAGCCGTTGGTCGGAGACACACACAAGTTAGAGGTGGTGTTTCCATGGTGTTTTTACAGAAAATAATAGGAATACAAGCACCTAAATTCAGCCTTTTCCCTCATTTCCCATGGCGTGTTCATTTATAACTTGTTTCAGAATTGCCCTGTGCTGTGTCTCTCTCTCTGACCTTCTGTTCTACAATAATAAACACTTTGATTAACTAATCTGTGTTCTATAATGGCAGCTATTTCTAGTTTGATATGTTTAAAACAGTGGTTTCCTTAATTTGCAGCTATAGTTCTTTTTTAACCCAATTTTAAAGTTAGTTTCCTTATACCTTCTGCCTTCTCCCTCCCTGACTTTCTATTGCTCAGCAATCTTTAAAATTAAATGAAGGATTCAGGTGAAAGGGAAAAAATGAAGTTTGTGTTACTTGTTTCTATATTTTGAGGTCTACTTTAACTTTATATTTGTTATTTTATTCTCAAATAACATATTTCTACATATTCTACAAGTGACAGTTGGAACACATTTTGTTCACTGAGAATGAGAAGGGAATGAACGTTTGACAGAGAGTGGGTTACCCATTCAGTGGTTTTCTTTCTAGAGTTCAACAGTATTAAAGACAATAACTGTTTCTCTCCCACGGTATTATTTCCTTTTTTCTCCAACGATCACAAAAAGAAACTGGAATATAGTACATCTCCTTTCAAAACAAAACTGGATATTGGAACTTGATCATTATGTCTTACATGCCTGCGAGGCATTTTTTGTACTAATAAAATGACTCAGATATGTTAAATTCATCCATTCAAATGTGTACACATCGCTTTTGCTCTCCATCGTGTACATCTGCACATAAAGCCTAAGCATATCTTTGCTCCTTTATTAACAACAGATAAAAATATATATTCAGCATTTATTCTGTGTCCAGCACTGTGTACAGTGGGAGAGGAACAGTTATTATCTTTAATACTGTTGAACTCTAGAAAGAAAAGCATTGAATGGGTAACCCACTCTCTGTCAGACATTCATTCCCTTCTCATTCTCAGTGAACAAAATTTGTTCCAACTGTCACTTGTAGAAAACCTGAACTGTTTTCAAAGGAACATGTATGGTTTCGTGATTCTTATTTATGTCTCATTTTCTCCCAGCTTCACTTACAAGTTTTATCTATTGGCCGATGACATGTGGTACTGAGAGCTGCAAGGCATTAAAGAAAGTGAAAAGTCAAAAATATAAACCTGCTATGAAAAAGTCAGAGGCGAAAAGCTAGATTTAGACATCTAGTGGACCTTGGTTTATTTAGAGCTTTCCCTGTAATATGTTTAAAACTTTAACAGAATAACATCCCTAAAAGTCAAAATTCCATTTGTGCAATTTACAAAAAGTGAGAAATGGATTTATTACAGTCTGATTTTGGCTGATAAATGTATGTTTCATGTTAGGAAAATATAACTGGGACTCTGAGCAACAGAAATCTGTGAGAAGACCCTCTACAGCAGAAGCCCCCACATTGTTCTTTTCTCCCATCCTACCTCCATGCCCACACCTGCTGCTGTTCATACCAAGAATGAATCTACAAAGTGCAGACAGTATCCTTTTTATGACTTCCCCATAGCTTTCAGAGCTTCTGCAAAGGTTTCATTAGTCTCTTTGAAGTTCAAAATGTGACCCCGAACACATTCTCACATTGAGTTGTAGCTTACCGTTTATTACTAAAGAGGCAGTAGCAATAAAGGGACACAATGTATTACAAGATTTTTCTCAATGTGTCATTGGACTGTGAACTTGGCTCTTGCTCCATTTTAAAGTTTACCAGTGTTCTCTTGTGTACTCTCTGTTCTTGCATCTTCTCTCCCAACCATTTCTAGGAAAACGAATCTCTAAGGAATCATAAAATCATAGAATATTGTAACTAATAGAGACCTGAGAGATTCTGCTTTCTGATCTTTTAATTTTTGAGAAGGAACTAAGATCAAATTTTCTGTAATTTGACAAGCATTCTGACCTAAAAACAGCGTTCATAAGAAGAATAAATGTTACTAGAAGGAGAGCTTCTCTGGCAGAATGACATTCTAGAATGATCTGCAAGTCCCTGAAGGTAATTAGGCAGCTGTTTTATTGCTTAATCCCCATGTCATGTTCAGATTTTCTCTTATTTTAAAAAAGAAATGTTGCTCTAAAGAGACAGAGATTATTGTGCACAGTTAAAGAATGGAGATGAGGAATATGGGATCCCTTTTCAGTAATATTATGTGTTTAACTTTTATCTAGGTAGTTTTGAAAGAAAAACAGGTTTAAGTGCATGAAATTATGTATCTATGTCATATGACTTTCTTTTAATATAACTGGTATAAAATTTTCACACAGTGTGATTGCAAGCACTGTGTTTCCTGGGGACATGCATGCATGTGACTATATATTTCAGTGCTTTTACCCATGTATGTACATACATGTGAGTGTTGAATGAGTACATCTGCCCATTGGAGGAATTTCACTTCATTCTGACAATAAAATTGCCCGTTTAAAGGGAGGAAAAAGACTAATAGTAACTAAAAGGAAAAATAAAAAGTTAGAGTGACAATTTGTTAGGTATTTACTATGAGCCAGGCACTGACCTAGTGGCTTTATATGCATCTTGATTAACTTCACCGTGGCACTAATAGGTCGATAGTTTTCTCTTCATCTTCCAGATCAGAAAAGGTTGAGACCTCAGAGAAGTTAAGTGACTTTTCCTGCGTCACATAGATGGCAGTAGTAGAGTATGGATTTCTACCCAAATCCAGTTAGTGGCAAAAAACAAAAAATAGCTAAATGTAAAACAATGTTTATACTGCCTAAGTATGTTATATCAATTAACCCATTTTATGATCCCAGAACTCAATAAGGTTGATACTGCTATTCCTGTTTTATATATGCGAAATTGAAAACCACTGAAAGTTTAAGTAACTTGCTGCAGTTAAAATGACACATCTGGGATATAAACCAGTAGCGTGGTTGGACTACATACTTCAAGTCACTTATATACAGTGCTGTCCAAAGTGGGTATCTACCTTTTCCTCTCCTTGTGGAGAGGAAAGAACAGAGAACAGAACATATTCACATTTTGCATGTCATTTTAGATTTAAATTATCTTTAAAATTATATTTTACACAAGGTTAATAATTGTCACTTTGGAAAGTTCTGATGTCTATCATTCCAGAGGCATTCACTTTTTATATTAAGAAAAAAACTACTTTATCATGTATCAGGGGTTCCTCTACATTCAGCAAAGAGATATTGGCATAAGATTTAGAATACATTGTAATTACTCACGTGAATTGGAACATACAGCACTATATCAGCAAGATATTGTCCGGTGGACTTCTGTAGTGGAAAACAGAAATAATTATGACACATAAAAGAATTTTTTAAGAAGGCAGTCTACAAGAGGCATAGAAGTGCACCAATATGACCTGAAGGACCCAGGCACTGTCTGTATCTTGGCTTCAAGGTGTCCATTGGGAGTTGACCCTTGATTTTTTTAGAAATTTTTTAATTAATTTTAATTGTTGTGGGTACTTAGTAGATATAATATTGTGGGGGTACCTGAGGTGTCTTGATACAGGCGTGTCATGTAAAATAATCACATCATGATTTCCACATTCCAGATGGAAGAGGAAGGTTGGAAAGGCAAGAGTGTGCTCCTCCCAGCTGGGTTAAGTCTCTTTAAGAAGCATCTCTGAAAGTTCCATACACCATTTTTCACTCACTTCTTATTGGCCAGGAAGGAATCATAGTGTAGTACCTAGCTGCAAGGTGAGTTGGGTAATGTAGTATTTTATCTCAGCTCATATGGTGGTTTTACCTCTTTAAATTTCCTATGTATTACAAAAAACAAATATATAGCTACGGCAGTAGTTCACATCTTTATTTGTGTTATTTTAAAAATAAATAAAGAAGCACATTTTATTTATGTCATCATGTTCTCTTTGAATTTAAAAAGATCCGATTCTCTTATAAAGCAGAAAAACAATGAACTTAAATTTCCTGATGCATAGTGTCGAACAATCACTTCTTACATATTTAATTACAAGCTACAGTCAGTCTTTGGCCATAGGGATCAAAGAAGAATAGCAGTTTATCCTTCTCTCAAAAACCTACAATTTTTTTTGAAGGAGAAAGACGTACAAACTCATTATAATACACAATAGAAAATCTATTTAAGAAATAATACGCCCGAGGGAATAAAACTAACTCTGACCTCCCGGCTCGACAGGCGGCACGGGCAGCGGTAAACTGGCGGCTCCAGGACCTCGCCTGGCGGCCACCGGGCCTTCCTCAGCGCCGTCTGCACCTCCATCCT
>NW_012123820.1:10201344-10208249 GCF_000951035.1 Colobus angolensis palliatus | reverse complement strand
GTTATTACCTCACGCCTCAGCTCCCATGCCCATGACCTTCAAGAGTCCTCGTTTTGACAATAATTCAGCCTAGGGAACTCATGTGAATACTACTATGTAGAAATAAAACCTAGACCTTGAGCGAACATCTGTATATTGGTTGAAAATGATAGTGGTAACCGTTGATCCCCCTTACTTCATTTGACATTTGGAAAATTCCAGTAATTATCATTTTGCAATGAATATGGATACCACATAGTACTTTGGTGTTATCTGCTTTTGAAAAATAAAGTCTTTGGTTCACCCGGTAAAAAAAAAAAAAAAAAAAACTAACTCATTGGTGAACCAGGGGTGACCACAAGAAGAAGAGGTTGGAAAAACTTCCCAGAGGATGTGATATTTGATCTGGACTCAGAAAGTTGAGTAAGATTTCACTGCAAGGCAAGGAATGAGGAACCCAGACAGAAGGAATAGGTTTCCAAAACCTTATTACATATCCAGTGATATTTAACGTATAATGATAGTTTAATACTGTGGCATAAATGTATGGTCAGAAGTTCAACATTTCTGTGAACAAAGTTTTATTGGAGCACAGCCATCCATTTGTTTATGTGTGTTCCTACTACATGAGCAGAGTCGAGTAGTTATAACAGGGGCAGTATGAATTGCAAGCTGAAAATATTTACAAAAGGGTTTGCCGACTCTTGATATTAATTAGGACATTTGCACAGGTATAAAAACTGTACTGATGATTTCAGGAATTAATTAAAATGTATATGGTTAAACCTCCCCAAACCCTCTGTTTGCAATTACCGAGCAAAGCAAGGTAGAGGGTTAAAGGTGGGTAGATACACGACAGTCAGGGGACAACTTTAATAAACTAGGTTGACATCTCTAAGAAAATAGCTAGCATTGTGGCCTATACTACAATGTCCCAGATTTTACCCTTCTCACTTTTGTGTATCAGGGAATTTGCATACTAAGACATTGGAAACTGCCAAAATGATAGACATGAAGCTCATCCTTTTGCTAGAAGAGATATAAGACAAAAATAGAAATAGAGAGGGGAAAGGAAGTGAATTGCAAAGTATGTATTTCCATTTAAGGCTCCTTTTTTTTTTTTTTCCTTGAAGTTTCTGGCTTAAGGTTTAAGTACCTTTGATCTGAGTCAGTCTTTCCCTTTTCCCAGTGCTCAGATGCATTGATACCCTTGACAAGATCAATGGAACTGGAATGGCGGGGGTGGGAATCAAGAAACGAATATTTTGCGAATTAAGTAGGTCAGCCCAAAAGCCTGAGAGCAGACTCAGAGCACCCAAGGACTCATTCAAATAGGGACCCTTATTATCTTATAATCCCAATATAAATACCTCTTTAGTCCCTCTCCGCATCAGGGGATTCCACCAAACCTGGGAGTGGCTGCTTCCCTTCTTCCCTTTCTCTATCACACGTTCCGATTAACCCTCAAAGAGCTGCATCATCGGGTCTCAGCACATGAGAAGGATTTCTAGGCCACGCGCAGTGGCTGGCGCCTGTAATCCCAGTGCTTTTGGAGGCTGAGGCGGGTGGATCACCTGAGGTCAGGAGTTTGAGACCAGCCTGGCCAACATGGTGAAACCCCCGCCTCTACTAAAAGTACAAAAATTAGCCGGGTGTGGTGGTGGGCACCTGTAATCCCAGCTACTTGAGAGGCTGAGGCAGGAGAGTCACTTAAACTCGGGAGGTGGAGGTTGCAATGAGCCAAGATTATGCTACTGCACTTCAGCCTGGGTGACAAACCTAGACTCCATCTCAAAAAAAAAAAAAAAAAAAAGATTTCTAGAACTGTGATGATAAGTAGTATAGCATCCTATAAAGAGTACACAGATTAGTGGATTGAGAATCAGAGTACTTACGGTCACTGGATTTCACAGCTGGAAAGGATCTTACCAGTTATCTTGTCCAACTTCTCATTTTCCTCTGTAAGAAACTCAGGTCGAAATCAATAATGTGACCAATATTTTAGTCCTGGTCTATTCCACTGTGGGACCTTGGAGCCTCTAATTCGCATCAGTCTCTGTGTTTTAAATGCAAAATTCACATAAATCAAATAATCTCAAGAAATCTCCTCTACGTTATAGGATGGTAATAGTCCACATCTTGACAAAATAAAACAAACCAAACATTTTAAAACATTTAAAAAGCACTATTGAATTTTAAGAAGGGCCTTTCTGATTTTTAGCATCAGGCTTCAGAATGTAACCTTTCATATCTGGACTGGACTGTCTCTTAGAGTGAGTTCCCAGCATACTATAGAAAACATTGAATTCTCTTCTTCATTTATTATTGTTTTTTTCTTAAAGGTGTCTCTCGTATTATTTGTCCAGAAGTTTGATGTGAAAAAACAGTTGCAGCAACAATTGCTTCTTTTTCTTTTTTTTTTAGACAGGGGATCCCTCTGTCATTCAGGCTGGAGTGCAGCATTGTGCCCGCAACTCACTGCAACCTCTGCCTTTCGGGTTCAATCGATTCACCCACCTCAGCCTATCAAGTAGCTAGGACTACAGGCATGGGTCACCGCGCCTGGCTAATTTTTGTATTTTTAATATAGACGGTGATTTGCCACGTTGGCCAAGCTGGTCTCAAACTCCTGGCCTCAAGTGATCCACCCGCCTCAGTCCCAAAGTGCTGGGATTACAGGCGTGAGCCACCTCGCCCCGCCCAACAATTGCTTTCTGCACGGCATGATTCCAGTGGAGGTCCCAGTCGTCAGGTCATTCCAGTTAGTCATTGTCGCCAACCATTGACAGGGCCCAGGAGAACAGCAGAGGCGGGGGAGGTGGGGCAGGAATAGGGGAAAGGGCAGGAATGGGAGAAAGGACAGGAATAGGAGAAAGGGCAGGACTAGGGATAAGGACAGGAAGGGGGTAAGGACAGGAATAGGGGAAAGGGCAGGAATGGGGGAAAGGGCAGGAATAGCGGAAGCAAGTTTTGAAAACAGATTTATCTGGGTCCAAATTTGAAATATTTTACTTACTAAATCTCTATCATGTTTACGATAAGCTCATCAAACTCTGCAAGCCTCAACTTTCTCAATGGAAAAATAGCAATGCCTATATCGTTCTGTTAAATATGGGTTAAATAACGGTGAAGTGTCTTTAGATAACCACCATATTCATTGCAAAGTAAAGGGTGGAAAAACTCTAGCTTAATATATGTATTCTCTTTTGTTCCTTGCCTTCTTTGTCTGCAGTTCTTTTTAGAATTGACCTTCAGAAGTATATCTTCTTTCTAAGTTTATATTATTCTTATAGAGTTATTATAAATATGGTACTTGTATATTAAATATAACTCAATTTCAATTTTTTATATATAAACTAGGAAAGATGATCAATATTTATAAGCCACATGACCATATATTTCACTCTGAGTATATGTGCATCTATATGTGGCTTGAAGTTAGCTGTTTGGGTGATCAAATCGGAATAAATAAATCAGCTTGATTTATGTTTTTGTTTTTCAAGAACTTTGTGCAATCCTTCATCTAAATTAAAGAAATCAACTAGTTTTGTAATAATACAGACAATGCTCTAAGAATAGGATTTTGCATTGTGTGTGGTATGCAAAAAAATGTTTTTCCCTCTGTATCCAGTATGTTTACGGGCCCCTCCTCACCCCAACAGTTGGTATATGCCCAGGGAATGTGAAATCATTTCAGCATTGGCCCAAGTACAACATAGAGTAATTAGAGAAGTAAATCTATTCTCTACAACTCATTGTGTGTATTCAACAGCCAAATGAAATTTTCCTTGCAATTACCCTGTGTTTGGGAATTATTCACCCCACTGCTTATTTCCTAACTCCAACTGTTTGCCCATGTGTCTGTCTGTCACTCTCCATCTTTCTTCATCAGTCCAATAAAATATAGCTGACCAAAAATGAGAACCAAGGCAGTATGTGTAAAAATTAATTTGAAAAGTAAAATGTCAAGTTTGAAAATACAAACAGACAAGTACTTTTCTTCTTTATAAATAAGTTCTAAATTCATGGAGAACTACATGGTGTTTTTAAGTACAGAAATAACAAGTTAAAAATCACCCTGAATCCAACAATCCAAAGGAAACTATGAGTTTAGACAAACAATTTACCTTCCTGGGATACTGAAGTAAGATTCCACTGAATGATTTATCTCCATTTTCCTGCAGCGATTCATCTATCTATGCTAAATTCACTGTACTACTTATTAGCATAAGTAAAACTAGTGAGCTGCAAGAATTGATTATCAATTGTTTTTCTCTTGCCCTAAATCTCTGCCTCCAATTTTGTCCTGAAATGAACTAAACTGAGTACCATCAAATGGAGGCTAGAGGTCATATCCCCCTCATTTCCATATTCGCATATATTATATGTAATGATTTATATATAGAGAGATAGATATAGATACCCGTATATATTATATACTTTATTATTATAACAATATAATAATTATATAATTATTTAAAGTTTCATATATATAACTTTATACATATATAGACTATATATAATATATAAAATATATTTATATATATATATATATATATATATATATATATTCTAGACCTAACCTCCAGCTAGTACTACAAGTGGAGAATTTTGGTCTCTTTTTCCTTTAAAGAGGGCCAGCTCCAAATGCCTTAAGTTTGTTTAGTCTTTACAGAAGCTTGGGAGAGAATAATGTACTTATTCTACCAAAATTGTACCGTTTTTTGTGTGTGAGTGTGTGATATGCCTGTCTAAAGGAGAAGACTAAATGATTAATACTTTTATTTGTAGGATAGATTTTTGATGATGCCTAGTCACTTACAGAATAAAGTCCAGGCTTGTAATCGACTTTTCCCATTCTATCTTTAATTTTGCTTCATTTTTGCCTTTCTTCTGTTACTTGGACATGTCTTGAATTTTCTGCCCTTTTCCTTTGTACCTTCTTCTGGAAATACCGTTCGAAGGTACTAAACGCTTTGTTTTAGACATGAAACAAGAAGCTTAGTACTATATAAACTTAGTGGCTGGCCCAAGGTCACACAGAGAGTTAGTGTCAGCTGCCTGCCATCTCCACAGCGGCATCTCAAGCTTCTCTGATGCCACGTGCCACTTCTGTAGAGCTCATTCCTATGTTTTTCACTCTCCAATACACCAGATGTACTGCTTCCACTTTCTGTCATTATCTCCGCACATTTCTTTCAGTCTTCATACTTTCTCTAAGTTGTTTATTTTTATATTTCTTTTCCGGTGGTGGGAACAAGGCTCCTACTGAATAACAACCTAAGAGAGGGATAATCAAGCTCCGTGAGAAATGCTGGCAATGCTCAATAGTAAATGCTGTAGTTATTAGGGAAGAGGCTGAAAATATAAGATGAATGATTCCAATGTTGTAATTTCATATGGGAAAAAAATCAGGCAAATGGCAAAAATAATTGTTTATTAATGGGAAGAAACAATCTGGAAAACAATGATTTCAAGTGAATGAAGATAGGGGAGGAAGTGGTAAGTGAATATGCTGTGTGTGTGTGTGTTTGTGTGTGTGTGTGTGTGTGTGTGTGTGTAGTGTCTTCACATATCAGAGAAAAATCTCAGAAAAATCTGAAGAAAATAAAGTTAAGTCCAAGGTTGAAGTCTTACTAATACTGTTTATATCTCTTTTCTGGTGATGGGAACAAGGCTCCTACTGAACGACAGCCTAATAGAGGGATAAACAAGTTCCGTGAGAAATGCTGGCAATGCTCAATAGTAAATGCTGTAGTCAGTACGGAAGAGGCTGAAAATATAAGATGAATGATTCCAATGATGTAATCATTACATAAGCAACACAAATTTTAGAAAATGACCATAACAGATGTTAATGAGCTTGTGAATTTACGTACAAATCCTCTTTATGTTTCATTTGACTGGGCAGCAGGTGAGGCTGAGGATCTCCATATATTATAAGAGTGCACAAAATATCCTCTATTTGGAAACATTTGCTAAAGAGTAATGATATGATTATTGCTCAAAGGGAGCGCAGATTAAATGTCATTGAAGCTACTCTAATGCTGTAAAAGTGGCACTGCTAAAATGAGAAATAACCTTCCAAGGCAGGTGTTTGATATATGCCCTATGGACCACTTAAATCTAGATATACTGACAAATTAGAAGGTCCCTTATAGATAATAAATACTTTAAGGTGAGGGAGACAATTTTTAAGCACCCAGATACTTACTCTAATGGTTTGGGTTACTCTCCTAACACCTATAATTTAGAGATTATGGGACATTTTTCAGTGGAATTCAATGATTTCCATCAGTTATCATTTTTATTCATTAAAAATGCGTTGATTTCTCTTACCCTTATACTACTGTGTTTAGTTTTTGATCCAATAAAATAATGTATGTACTGGAAGTTGTAGACTGCCAGACAATTATTTTCATTATTTATGAAATGTTGTTCCCTCACTTTTCAAATGGTAGCACTTTGAAATGTGCCAGGCTTTCCAGCAGGGGGTTTTCTTAAAAACCTATGACCCTTTTATTTCTAAAAAAAAAAATAATAAAATCAGATAAATCAAATAATTGATTTCTTCTCCTCACTTTGGATTCATAAAGATCCCATGAGTTAGAGATCTATGCAAAGCAATTTATAATAAGGAAAGCAAGGGAATTCAAAGGGAAAAAACTACACTGGAAGACAAAGAAAGAAACATGTACATCTAATAACAGATATTGAGGTGTAAACAAAACTGTTGTTTTGCTTTTACAGGTTTGTTTTCCTCTGTTAGACTCTAAACCCCTTAAGGGCAGCAAAACTGTTTTACCCATTTTAAAAAATATCTAGCTCTAGTACATAGAGCTTCCGGTACGTCGAAGGCATTCAATACATGGTAGAACTAGCACACAGAGCTTCCGGTACGTCGAAGGCATTCAAGACATGGTGGA
>NW_012123820.1:10178722-10200745 GCF_000951035.1 Colobus angolensis palliatus | reverse complement strand
TCGAAGGCATTCAATACATGGTAGACAGAAAAAGAGGAAAGAGAGAAAGTGACAGACATTTTGGAAAGAATCAAAAATAATTGAAATAAATATTGAAAAATTGGTTTTCAATTTTTTCATAGATGATAAGATGAAGGATGATCTTCGTGGTTTTGTTTTTTAAATATATTTCTTCTAAATAATTTATAAAACACATTTTAAAATAAGGAAAACTGCTATGATACTGTTTTGTTTCTGACAGATTAATGAATGAGCTCTTTAAAAGTGGGTTACCTTAGGCTTTAAGGCAAGAACGTAAGCATTGTTTCAGGTAAAGATGCATTTTCTGTATAAGTAATTCATCTTTTTTCCTTTCTTATTTAAACGGAAAAAAATTCTTTTATTTCAGAATCCTACTTTCTGAGTCACTTGAAATGTTTTCTCAACCAATGTGGCCAAATTGTGCTGTTATATTAGGAATGCACTCAAAAAAGAGGTGCTTAATTTCTCTTATCTCCTCTAGACAGACTGTAATTAGAATTAACCAGGGTTTTACTTAATTTTGCAGGAGTTCTTGTGTACAGCAGCCTTCACAGTCATAGTATAATTAACATTGTATCACTCCCATTAGTGTTTTTAAGCACTTAAATTGTGCCATAATGGTCACAGCTAAAGTTGCCATTAAAGGGCGATTGCTATTTATTATGCTCATAAAGTAGACACTTTACTGCAGAAAATATATATATATAGTAGGATTCCATTTAGAAAGCAGAAACAGACAGCGCCATTAGTTATGGCACCCTTGGGCTGAAAGGGCTGTCTCAAACTGATCCTGTTCTTACTTTATTCAGCAGGCAGCGGAGAAATCTAAAAACAGATGACAAGTCATTCAAATCACTGCTTTAAAGAACAAAACAGGTCTTGATTAGCTGAGTTCCCACATAGACGTATAAGGTGTTGACATTAGGTCAAACCTACAAGATGAGGGAGTCTAACTCGTTCATTTTACAGATGAGAAAACTGAGACAAGAGAAGGTTGGGCGTCAGTCTTAAGGTTACAGAAGCATAGCGGGGCCGGGTTAACAGTCAGATCATAAGACTTAGAGTTCTCATGCACATTTCACAAGGCCATACTGAATAAATTTAATGGTAGGTTTTGTTTTCTGTTGTTCCCAGCAAATGATTGACACCCCTTTAATTAAGTTTAGCTTCATTGACTAGCAAGGTGCATTATGTTTCCTTTACAAGACATTTTACCTGTTTCAGGGTCCACAATGTCATACAGATATTAGACAGGGTTTGTTTTTACATGTTTGTTGATTCTACATGATGTTGTTGTTTTGTTTCATTTTGTTTTTCAAGATTCATTTTACTGAAGGTGACAGAATTATCCTAATGTCATTGGCTCTTGTCATTGAAAAGAGAAGAGCTCTATACAATTTTAGTTTTTTCTAATAATTGTATTATATATTCAGTTTGGTTCCACTATCTATACGTTAATTTTGTTTCCCAATGCAGGCTGGTAAAGATATATTTTGTTCAGCTGAATTGTTGCAACTCAACACAAACCATTTATAAGAGTAAACAATTATCACTGAAATGAGAACAATTTAGTGGTCTTGCATGATTAATGTCCTACATAAATTCTTTATGACACCGAATTGAAAGATGATGTTATGAATGTATAATAGGAAGTTAACAGAATATGTCACCTTTTGATTCGTTTCTGAGGAGACAGGCCTTGCAATCAGTGATTTTCCAATGGCCAGAAGCCTATAAAACTACCATATTTGTTCCTTGTAAATTAAAATTTAGAAGCCACAATGATGTATGTTGTTAGACCAGCTGGGAGAAAAATGCCTGGAAAAGGAAATTGCTTTACATATTTTTTCTGATAAATTTCAGCTCTATGTGTGTGTGTGGAATTTTAGTTTTCTATTTCATGTCATCATTACTTTGCAAAGTTTAACAGCAAAATTTATAAACTTTCTCTTCTGTTATTGTTTACATTTTGGAGAAAAAAAGCCTTGAAAAAATGGTATATTGCATGTAATCCTCACAAAAGCCAGACTGATAAAAATACGTAAGAGTTAAATAATTATACAAACATCTGTTTTCTTAAATGGGACGAAAGAATAGACTATAAAATCTATCATTAATATTATAAAAAATCAGATGTGCAAGGGACCTTATGGATTATCTTAATTTTATCTGAAGATGAGGCCATTGAAATTTTTCAAGTACAAGAAATACTTTAAGATGATACAGTCCATTAGCGGCAATGTCAGGAGTAATATCTGAGCATATTTAATTCCATTTCATATTGCAAACTTTCTAATTTATTCGTTTCCATATGCTGCTCCTCAGTGACCCAAACCAGGCCTTCTTCACATTATTTGGCTTGATTAACTCATTAAATCAACACAAGCTTTGTGAATGCCTACTATATGCCAGATACTACCTTTCTAAGGCATTAAGAGAAAATAAATAAACAAACGAGATTAAAAAAAAAAAATACACACCAACATTTATATTCAAGAATTTGGGGAGGAGATTTTATTTAAAAATAAGGAAAACATATAGCACATTACATAAAGATATATGTTATGTTATGTTATGTTATGTTATGTAGAAAATAAAGCAGAAAAGAGAATACCAGGTGAGTATTAGTTTTAGATAAGATGGTCAGGAAAGGATTCATAGAAGCTTTTACCAAAGACAGACAGCACAAGAGTCATAGAGCTATCTTGTGGAAATCATGTCAGACAAAAGGAATGGCAAGTCTTCTAGTGCTAAGGCCAGAGTGTGCCTGTTAGATTTGGGGAATACCCTGTCTAGCCATAAGGAAGAAGCAGGAAAGAGGGTAGAGGTGAAATGGGGGTGTAGGGTGCAGAATGTGAAAGCCTCATAGCTCACCATAAGGACCTTAGCTCTTACTTTGAATAATAATATGAAATTTTATTTCTTCATTCTTAACTCATACAACACATATTTAGTGACTGTCTACCGAGTGCAGGCCCTGATGGTTCAAGTCATTGGAAATAGGTTAGCAAACTCAAGGCCTCATTTTTACTGCAAAATTAAAGAGAAAGTTTTGAGCAGAGGAGTGACATAACATTCCTACCTTTAGTGGGGGCCCTGTGCCTGAGGTTCAGCATGAGATGTATGGAGAGGCAAGAGCTGGTGGAGGAGGCCACAATTACGAACAATTACAATAACCCAGGAAAGATGACAGTGGCTTGGACAAGGTGGGTAGAATTGAAGGTAGTAGGAAGCGGTTAGATAATGAATATTTTGAATATATATAATAGACCCTCCTGATGATGAAATGTGGTGTCGGAGAGAAACAGGGATCAAGGATATCTCCAAGGGGTTTGCCTGAATGACTGGGAGGAATTAGTTGACAACTGAGTTGAGCAAGCTGCAGGAAGAGATAGGAAAGATAGAGAGTTCAGAACTGGACTTGTTACATGTAAGACACCTATTGGACATCCAACTGGAAAAATCAAGCAGATAGCTGGACTTATAAATTCTGGAGTTCAAGAGACAGATTAGGCTGCATATGTAGATTTCTCATTAGCATATAGATGGTATTTAAATCTATGAGACCAGATGTGATCACCAAGGGAAGGAGGAGAGAAAACGTAAGAGTTCCTAGGACTGAAGCCTAGGGTACTTCTACTTGTACAGATTACAGAAATGAGAAGAAACAACTGGAGATACTGAGATGCAGCAGTTAGAGGCAGAGGCACAACAAAAAGTGCAGTATCCTGAAAGCTAAACGGAAAAAGTATTTCAAGAAAAGGTCCACAGTCTCTTATTCCAATAGGCCAAGTAGGAAGAGGTGGGAGAATTAACAGTGAATTTACAGCATGAAGGTCATTGGTGACCTTGATAAGAGCGGTTTCTGTAGTGTGGTGGTGGGAAAGACCCTGTCTGAAATGGGTTCAAGAGAGAATGAGAAAGGTAAAACTGTTGACAGCTCTTTTGAAAGAAAGCATGTGATTGCCCTGAATGTATTCCAGGTAGGATTGGAGTATTTGAGTCCCCTGCCTGCTGCTGTGATTAAGTGAGAGGCAATGACGGTATTCCTCTTCTCAGCTTCTCTTTCTAAAAAAAAGATTACGATAATAATGATGCCAATAATAATAATAATGTACACAGATCTAAACTCACTGAGAAAGGTCTGCACTGTGACATATAGTGAAATAAAAACGAGATGCCTTTTGTTTCTAAAATATGTGAATTATTGTGGAAATGTGTATTCAATGAGATGATATTTGTTATTCTTATTTGTAATTAAAATTATTTTCTTTTCTATACAATTAGTCAACTTCCCATTCATACTACTAATGGAAAGAAAATACTTGATCTTGATAATTTATCAATGGGTTTCTAGAGTAAAGCATGTTGTCTGTCTTTCAGTTAAATCCATCAGTTCAAATCTTATTCCCCTTCTCCCTCTTCTATTTTCCCCTGCAGCATCTTAACATAGGGAAGACTTACTTAATACCATGGTGCTAAGATACGTGGAGGTGGCTTATTTCCACAATTTTCAGATTATTGCTAGTATCCACTATTGGTGTAACTGGTCCATGATCCCTGCTTTGGCCTTACTGTGTCAGATCTGCTCACTTCCTCTCTCCTCTCCTGGTCCGAGGACCTTCTGTTATGTGTTCTTTTAGCACTTTGGCAGACACTCTATCATCTAGGTTTCCCACATGCCACCTTCTGCCACAGATAAACTGGAAACACCATTCCAGGGCCCTCTTTATGCCTCAAGAGGCCTGCACCTGTATATCCACCTTACTTTGGTCATCATGACAACCGCTTACCCAGAGTGCACACAGGGCTACATGTCAGTGCCGATGGCGATTCTATAAAGATATAGGATTTCTTACAAAGTCATTTTCCCCTGGACTCCCAGCTGGAAAAAAGAACAGAAGCTACACATGATTTTGGATTCTCCTGATTTGTCTCATTTTAAGTTCTCACTCAGACTTCCCTGCCTTGATGTAGACCTTGGAATTGGAAGACACTGACTCTCTTACCAGGCAGACAGGCAGCAGCTCAATCCCAGCAGTGTTCCTCCAAACTGCTGCTGCATCTCCAGCTCAGAGTAGAACACTATTTTCCCTCTCTTGTGTGATGACAACATCCTACATCATGCCATACCTTCTTCCCTAGTTGTCTATCATAATTTATTCTTTGGTTGACCTCTGTAGAGATCGAACGTCCAGAACCCCCTCTTGTCTCAGTACGTCTTGCAAGTGAAAGTGATCCTCAGATTGGAAACATGCAAAGCCCTATTTTAATCAATTAAGCTCACTTTGACTTCTTTTCTTCTATGCTCCTTCCACCCTGCCTCCAATGAAATGTATGCACAAACTTTAGAAGGTTGAGAGTTTGGGAAAATTATAATTTGGGGGAATAAAATACACAGCAGATACTATTTCAAAAAAGATTATCCTGCAACATCAATAAAGACAGTAACAAGGCTGGTTTCTGGTGTTATTGTAAAATACCCTCAACTTCCCTCTTTGCCTTCGTTTCCCTTTGTGAGTGCTGCCAGCCTCCTCTGTCAGAAAAGTCTCTACTTCCCACGCTTGTCTCCCCCACATATATGCTCTACTCCTTCATTGCAGAAGCTCATAACTTCAGTTATGCTAAGACATAAAAATTACTGATGCATAACGTTTGGCCTCTCAATAGATTTTGAGGTTTTTGAAACAAATTCATAAAAATTCTACTGAAAATAAAGTGGGACATTTATTTGTTTTTTTGTCCGACCTCAGAGAAAAAGAATGAAGGTATATATCAAGAACTTCCTAAGTTGAGACATTATAAAAGTAATGAAAGAATCTACTGTGAATGAATTAAAGTTCACTTTAATGAAAACTATTATTTTCACCATTAATTCATTGAACCAAATGCATATACACCATGGTACAGATACTTTAGCATGAGCTTCTAATAACAGCATACTTCACTTTCTTTAAGAAGCTGGTGATGAGCCTTTACTCTGGTTTGAACTTCTCTTCTTTTAGGTTCAATGATATCTTTTGATATCCCCTGCCTTCTAATCTCATTTAAAGCCAAATTCTTTAGAGGATATAAATATTTAAATTATTATGTCTTCTCCAATATATTTTTTAATTGACTAACTTATAATATGATTTTATTTTTAAATATGACATAAAACTTACATCATAAAAAAGGCAAAACAACTGCCTTATAGCCTTTCTGATCTTCTCCCTCTCTTTTGATTTTTGTTTTATTTGTACAATTTCCTTGTTTTGGTTCCCTAGGCACATGTTTATTCTTTCCTCTTGGTGATTCAACAGTAATCCAGTGAAGTTGTTGTATAGTATATCAAGGCTTCTGGTGCTATTTGTTGAAAAAGCAACACTATTTTCTTAATTTTTGAATATGCCTTAAGTTTAGTTTTAAGAATAAACATTAAACCTACCATTTACTGAATGTATTTTACGCACCAGGACCATGCAGAACGTTTTACCCTCATATTTAATTCTTCCCCAACTCCCAAAACAGGTTTGTCATAATACCCATTTTGTAGATGAGAAAATGAAGATCAGATAAGTACTCTGCCCAACGTGACATGTCTGATAAGAGTTTGGGCAGAAGTTAAACCCGTTTCTTTTCAACACTAGAACCTCAGCTCTTAGTAAATGGAAGGTACACCGTTTCCTCTTACGCCCTGCCTCTCCTGGCCTCACTTAATCAGGACATGACTTTGTCTACAAGAGTGTCCTATTCCACAACCTTCCTCCTCCCAACTAGACCTTTCATTCTGTTCTCCTTTTCTTCTCTGCAGTAAGCTTCTCCATGTGATAACTGAATGCTGAATTCATAATCTCCACTTCTGGTGAAAAGAGTGACAATTTGATTTCTGAATTAGTGAAAACCGCAAAGCACAAAACTCTGACCTTTCCGGTTTAGTTACGACTGATTTCCCTGGCAGCCTTAGAAACATCCAGTCTCTTACTTCACATGCATGCCTTTGGAGGTTGCCCTAGTAATCTGACCATTGTCATCAGAGAGTGGGAAACAAGTCCTTTGTTTCAAATGTTATGATTGTACATGTTTTAAACTGTCCTTTCATAATCAAAATAATAAGAATTTGTCATTAAATTTTCAGTAATATGTTAACTTTTCAAGAATGATATAGGCAGTTTGCCTTATAAGTATAATGCACAGTTTTGACCTTGCCACTTTATATTCTCTGTCAGTGGTGACAGGTGATTTTCCTCACCTCAAATTAGGCAATTGTTCTAACAACTCGCAGTAATTTTTGTGACATGACTGACATGTGAAGAGTGATATATCCCTTTCATTAAAAGATGCATGTTCTAAGCAAGAAGCCTCTGTGCTCCCATAAAACCATAGCAGAAAAGAAAACACTTCTACGTTGATAATTCTGAGAAAGAAAGCCTAGAAAGCCCATTCTCATGCTATCCCCATAAACATTACTATAAACTTTGACAAGAGTAGGGTCATGACTTATATTAGTTCCTCAAAATAATGATTAAGTTGAAGCACTTTTTAAAATACAACACATATTTGATAAACTAAGAAGCTATTGAAAATTTTGGTATTAGAAAGAAAGAAAGAAAATAATCCATCCTATTTATCTGGATGATATCTAGTTACTTTCATCTTGTTTTATATTAACTAATGTTTTGAAGAAATATTCAAAATCTCCTAAAAGAGGATTTCATCAGAGGGGAGGCTATTAAATAATGAATTTCCAGGCTTTTAGAATTTATGCATGCCTTTAAATAAAATAACTTTTTTGAGTCATAAATCTCTTTAGCCCATGTGTATGCCACAGAATTTAGGCATGGGTCTAGAGAAATGCCAGCATGTTGGGATGTGAGGATTACACACAATGCCTGTCAGACACTGTGAGTTCAAAAGGGTGTTTTGTTTTTCTTCTTTTTTATTTCCGTGAGGACGACTTCCCTGCTCAGCATACCTGCGCCATTTGGAATAATAGGAGTGTTTTAAAATAGGCCTCAAATTAATTATTTGTTGTTCTTAAAAAGTACTTTTCTTTTGGGGAACTGCACAGTTATTTAAACCCGGGAGGAAAACGTGCTCATATGAAAGCACACATCACATGAGTGTTTCATTTTAAACCTGAAAGATTATAAACATAGAATAACCCTCCAGACATAAGCATAATGGAAGCAAAGCATTGAAAAGGGAAAGTCGAGCTTGTCACCTGAGTCCGTATAGAAGACCACTTGCACAGGCTTTGCGTGAGCGACAAGGCTGTTCGTTCACTTGGGTGCAAGTCCGAACAGAGCGTCAGCAAAGGCAGATAGGAGGGGGCAGCTGTACAGAGATGGGTAGGCCGTGGAAAGTTACAGTTAAAGGTCCTGGTTATCTGTGTCAGCAGGTGGGGGTCACATGGTGGAGAGATCATGAGACTCATCATCCTGGCGAAGGGTGTCACAGGGTCCATTGATCAGTTAGGATAGGCAGGAAAAAGTCCTAGTGGTGGAATGTCATAAGGTATATATTGAGTGGGGTCTGATGAGAAAGAACATTTTCTTCAGACGCTGACTGATTTGGGAAAGGTCTAATGGAGACAAAGGTACGTGAACCCTTACTATGTCCTCTTTTGTTGGTTAAGTCATCACTTAAAATTTTTGGACAAGTTTGGGTTAATCAGTTAAGGCAGGAACTGGGGTTTCACTTCTTTTGTTTTTTTGTTTGTTTTTGTTTTTGTTTTTGTTTGTTTGTTTGTTTTGTTTTTTGTTTTTGGCTGCTCCAGATTTCTTGGCTCCTGCAGGCCATCTGGACATCTATGTGCAGGTCACAGGGGTTATAATGGATGAACTCTGGCTCAGAGGCCTGACAAAACTCACGCACACACACCCCATATTCATACATATGTGGGCAAGTATATGTATGCAGAAAATGAAAAAATAAAGATTCTGTTTTAACTACGTACAAACTCAAAGAGGAACAAGTTCCCTCTATTTATTTTTCCCTCTACCTTCTGTTTTCTATGTAGGCAATTCCCAGTGTCCAGCAGGATTATAACTTCTACAAAGAAGTTGTCTTTAAAATTTTTGATCCAGACTTATCTTTTTCTTTTCCGAATTAACATTAACCACCTGTGTCACTGAGTTAGGATATTAATCATATACATCTTGAGAGCAGGCATGTGTTTACATCACGTACCATCGTTTACCTGCTGTTGCTATCTTCTAAAGTAGTACGTGCATAAAACCTCTCACCCCTGGGACTATCAGCTCCTTGGTGTGAAAACCAACATATTTTTTTTCGTTTTCAAATTTATTTTAGAATTGGGTACATGTGCAGGATTGCTACAGAGGTAAATCGTGTAAAGCTGAGATTTGATGTATACATAAACCCATCACCATGTTATTGAGTATAGTACCCAATAGGTGGTTTTTCAGACCTTGCCTCCATCCCTCTCTTCCCTCTCTAGCGATCCAGAGTGTCTTTTTTCCCATCTTTCTTTATGTCCATGTGTACCCAGTGTTTAATTCCCAGTTATAAGTGACGCCATGCAGTATTTGGAAAACCAATCATTTTACATTTTAATATTGGTAATATATCTAGTGGAATGCTAGCATGCTGTCCTATTTACAATAGCAAAGACTTGGAACCAACCCAAATGCTCAACAATGATAGACTGGATAAAAAAATGGGGCACATATACACCATGGAATACTATGCAACCATAAAAAAGAATGAGTTCATGTCCTTTGCAGGAGCATGGATGAAGCTGGAAACCATCATCCTCAGCAAACTAACACAGGAACAGAAAGCCAAACACTGCATGCTCTCACTCATAAGTGGGAGCTGAACAATGAGAACATGTGGACAAAGGGAGGGGAACATCACACACTGGGGCCTGTCGGGGGTGGGAGGAAAGGGGAGAGAGCATTAGAACAAATACCTAATGCATGCCAGGCTTAAAACCTAGATGACGGGTTGATGGGTGCAGCAAACCACCACGGCACATGTATACATATGTAACAAACCAGCAGGTTCAGCACATGTATCCCAAAACTTTAAGTAAAATTAAAAAAAAAAAAAAAAGAATGCTAACGTGCTGCCCAATAAAGATTCTGCATTGTGTTTCATTCATGGATAGTAGGCCACAAAATTCAAGAATGAACAAATCAAATGGCATCTTCACATATTTTTTCCTTGAGATAAAAATGTTTGAGTTGTATTATCCATCCTCTTTAAGTAGCAAAGTATAAAGCTTAAATATTTAAACCATTGGAAAAACCTAAAATTACTAGGTTTTGTTCCATCTTCAAAAATGTGAAATAAAGGCATTCTACTAGAAATAGTCCGTGAAAAAAAAAAAAAAAGTCTAAATATAAAGACAGACTAGCAGGTCAGACAGAAACAGGATTTGTCTATTCCCATTCTTCTTTACTGAGGCTTTTCTCCTTTCTAATGTTAGAAAGCTGAAAGCGTTAAAATATAACCAACAAAAATGTCCTGACAGAGTTTCCATAGTCAGGCCAATGACCCAGAAGACAATAAGAGAATACTGCTTTTCCAGGTGAGAAAAGAGGACACTTGGTCTAATACATTCATGCAAATGTCCAACTCTAATGAAATGCATTATGAAAACTTGAGTATACCTGAGGAGATCTGTACCCAGTTTTTGGATCCTACTGGAGAGCAGCTAACCTTGCATTTTAGCTAAGATTGTTAACACAGATATTTCCATTTTAAAGGACACTCTAAGAATGCAGCATGACCTTTAACGGTACTTACTTGCCTAAAAAGGCATTCCTGTAACACAGAGTTAAGTATGCATGAGGAACCAAAAAAAAAAAAGGTTTGTTGGAAGAGACAAAACTCCAGTGAAATGTCAGGGACCTGAAAAGAGGAGAAGAATATGAATTGGAAAAGGCCAAGGGAAATGGCTTGCAGACGTAGTGACTACAAGAGATAAATAATGAGAGCTTTGTTTGGTAACTAGAGTGAAATTGTGCTTTGTAAATGTGTGAGAAATGGAATTAGATGGATTGGACAGTGCTGGATTAAATAGAGAAGTTTGAACTTAATGCAATAGGTAGAAGAGAATCATGTTATTTTTGTGAACCTAGTAGTGTGGTCTGACTGATGGACACTATTACATCCCTTTGCTCATTGAAAAATATTCAACTATTTTTTGCTGCTAACTGCTTCCATTGCAGAAATACTAGGAAATACAAATAAGCAAAATTGACAAAACTAAAAATCCCATGTACTTACTATCCAGAGACTGAACAAGTGTTAACTTTCAGAATACATGCTTCATACATAAAACTTCTGGTCAAATAAACATGAAGTTGGAAGCTCAAAGGCAGTCCATGCAGTGAATACTATTCTTCCCTTGTCATTTGCCTTATTCTCTTTGAATTTGAAATTCACAAACAAAGGACCATTGGCTCTGACATAAGAAATAGAAAAAAAGAATAGTTTATTATTCTTAATATTTTTAATTTGACTTTTGATTTATTTAATTATTTTTATTTTTATTTATTTATTTTTTTGACAAAGAGTCTTGCTCTGTCACCCAGGCTGGAGTGCAGTGGTGAGGTCTTAGCTCACCACAACCTCTGTCTCCCAGGTTTAAGTGATTCTCCTACCTCAGCCTCCTGAGTATCTGGGATTACAGGCACCACCACGCCTGACTAAATTTTGTATTTTAGTAGAAATGGGATTTCGCCACATTGGCCCAGCTGGTCTCGACCTCCTGACCTCAAGTGATCTGCCTGCCTCAGCCTCCCAAAATGCTGAGATTACAGGCATGAGCCACTGCACGAAGCCAATTCGACTTTTGGTTTCGTTTAAATAATTATCAATTAAATGTTAGTCCTCCTCCTGGCACTTGTAATAATTGATTGCTTGGTATTCCTTCAACATATAATTATGGAATAACTACTTCTTATTAGGCTTAATAAACAAAACAGCCTATCTTCAAAGAGGTTAACATCTAATACTTTTTACACTGGTTTCTCTTTGGTATCTTTGTCAAACGTGTGTGGAAATTTATGACACAGCTATGCTTTATCCGGCTCAGATTAAAATGACAAACATTTTCAAATCTTGATTACCATGCCAGTTTTATTCTCAGTATCAAATTTCTCACATACCTAAGATGCATTAATTCTGTTTAATCACTGAAGAGGTGTTTATTTCTTCATTGTTATTTCATCTGTGTGTGCCATCTGCTAGTCTATACCAGTCAGGTCCTGTTACAGGGGCCAGGGATGTAAAGACAAGTGAGAATTGGCATAGGAGAGCCCACAGCCTTCAGATGCAAAGAAAGAAGAGTAAATGGAGTGTCTTGTTAGATCCCACTGATGGCATGGCACATGAAGAGAGGAGCTGCTTCCCTGGAGGAGGTGATTTCAGACTTGGTGTAAGCAGTTGGGAAGGTATTAAGAGGCTGACATAGTTTGGACTGGAAACTAGGGGTTCTACCTCTTTTTTTATGTTACCTAGGTTTTGCTTTTCATTTTGTCTGTCACACTGTTCCTACCTTGTTCATTTTCACAACTTTGTTCAAAACAGCCTCCAGGCTTCTTGAGCCATTTAATATAATATATATATTTCATGTAATATTATTAAATAATAATTTAATATAGTATATATTAACACCATCTCAGGGGATTACTTTGCCACCTCCTTCTTGAGAAAATAAAGACTACCAGACATGAAGTTTCTTGATTTCTTTCATCTCAGCATTTACCTTCACCAAATGCTTCTTTCCTTCTTCCCTCCTCTCTACCACTTAATTGTCCACTTAAGTGCCATATTTCATCTCCATTCGTCGTCTCAAAGACTTCAGTGATCATTTTTTTTTCTCTCTTGTAGTTTAGACTCTTTTCCTCTACCCTCATTTTCTTTTTGATCTACAATCATGTCAAGTCTACAAACATGTTTAGGTGCCTTCTATATTTTTTTAAAAAGTGAAGTAAATTTGTCATTGACTGCTGGGCCAAAGCTCTGGAATGTCTTATGGGGTCCAGTGATGCAGGAATGTATAATAGTGATCAGCACTTATTTGTAGTGATATATAGGAATATAGTGAACCTTTCTGTGCTGGTTTTCCTTTCTCTAACCCACCCCATTCTACAGTATTCCTCTAAGCTTTAACCTGTAAAGATAGTAAGTCCAGGCCTTGGCTTCCCTTGCCTGGCAGATTGGTCACTTTACATCAGGTATTGAGGTTGGTCATAGGAAAGCTGTATCTACTCATTTTATCTTTCTATCTTAGTTATGGATATTTTTGCACTGCTGTTTACTGACTGACTAGAAATTCTAAGGAAAAGTAACCTAAGGCTAAGTTCATGTCTTCATTTCCTCTTATTGTAAGCCTCGTCCAACTTTCATGGACTAGATCTGTTCACCTTCTTTCTATGTCTCTTCAAGATGCTTCCTCTCTCCTTTCCTTTCACTTCACAAGATCTTGAAAGGAATGGTCCACACTTACTGCACCCACTTACTCAACTTCTCTTTACTCCTCTGTCCGATAATATCTGCCTCTTCCCCAACCGCTCTACTGATAATGTACTTGTCAAGATGTTTAAAGACTTTCATATTGCCAAATTAAATGCCATTTTCAGTTCTAACTATACTTGACTTCCTTATAGCATTTAGTGCTGTTGACACTTCAACAAGTCATTAAATCCCTTCCTTTCCTAGGATCAGTTTATCTCAATTTTCCTATGACATTCTCATTCTCCTGTGCTGTCTTCTCTTTTTGTCCTTCCCTCTGAAACCAAGGTGTTTCTCAGGACTTCATGTTTGTTCTGATTAACTTCTTACTTCATGTTCTAATTGAATGGTATTATCCATATTTTCCACAGCTGATACATCACAAATCAAAATCTGCGTTCTGAATTTTCTTAGTAGTATTGTATTTTTAACTCTGTACTAGATACACTCATCTAATCATTCACAGTGACTGTTACGGACTGAACTGTATTCTCCCCAAATTCATATGTAGAAGTGTTAACCCACAATGTGACTGTAGTTGAAGATATTCCCGTTAAAGGAGTAATTAAGGTTTAAGTGAGGTCACAGGATGGGACTCTAATCCAATAAGCCTGGTGTTCTTATAAGAAAGGAAGAGACACCCAGGAACAACACAGACAGAGGAAAGTCCATGTAAGGACACAGCAGGAAGCTATTGAGCCTCACCATTCATCCCAAACAAACAAAAATCAGAAACCTTAGAATCATCTCTTTTCCTTGTTCCTGCATCTAACAGAAAGGAAGATGTAGCAGTCTGGTAAAGAGTACGGGCTCAGCGACAAACAGCCTGTATTTCAATTTTAGGACTGCCATTTGCTAGTTCTATAACTGTGGCAAATTATTTCACCTTCATTTCTCGTCTGTGACCCACGGTTTTGATGAAAATGTCTATTTCATAGGGTTGTTAGGAAGAATAGAATGCTTCTATTCTCAAAGAGTATGTGTTTACTAATGTTAACTTTTATAATCACCAGCATCATTATTAAATATTGCCACATCTTCTCAGTTACAGCTGCAATGTCTTTAAATCCAGACCATCTTTTTTTTTGAAATCCCTGTTGTCACTCCCAAGCACTCCTCACAACTCACCTCGGGTATCCCCTCAGATCTCTTCTTTCTAGCCGCTTCTTCCTATAAAATATTTTATGCTCCTCAGTCGATCTTCAGGGGGAAAATATGCTAGAATAATCGTTGGTGAAAAATCTGAATACATGCTCTTCATTTTCTTCTAACACTCCTCTCACTGCTTATGAGGGAAAAATCCACATTTCTTAGCATATTAGACAGTATTTTTAAAAAATCTCATTCCCACAGTAGCCTTTCACCCATCTATAGACACAATTCCACTTTGCCAAGACTGAGCTCATCTTGTTGAGAATATGCTCAGTTTCTTCATGTCCTAAAGAGTCAGTAGCTGTTTACCAACATCCTTCCTACTTTTCTTCCCCTGGAATATTATAATTCATCCTTCAAAATTCTCTTAAATAAGTTCTTACTAACAGACGTTCGTAAGACCCTAATGTCTATGATATTTAAAGATTACTTTCACCCCATGTTGATCCATCTATATTTAATCTTTCAAGAATGAAAATATAGATGTATTTTGAAAGTCAAAAATAATTAACATGGTCATTTATTTATATTAAAATAAACCTATTTTGACTAGAGTTTTATAGTATCATCTAAGTTTAATGTGTTGTTTAAAAATTTCCTCCAGCCATGTCTCTTTTTGGCTTTTAAAATTCAAGTGTATTCCATTTTTCTGCATATATCCCTACATTTATACAGACCAAATTATGCTTTTATGTAGTTTTAAAATACCCATATTCGTAGACTAATTCTGTCCACATAGTTGTTGACTTTAGTAAGCTGTGAAGAAGGACACAGACTGTGGAGTCAAACTTCCTAGATTCAAATTTCAGGTTGACCATTTAACAGTGGGGTCACTACAGGCAAATAACTCAATTTCCTGTACCTCTGTTTCCTCAGTAGTAACCTCACAATGTCATGATGCCCATTAAATTAGTCAAGGGATGTAAAACTCAGAGTGACTGATAAATAGTAGTAACTCAATAACCATGAGGTACTTAGTTTAAAAGCCTTTACTGCTACCCTTTTGTTGACTCAAGCAGTTTCTTTCTTTTCTAGTTCAGACTCCTATCCACAATTGCACAAGTCCATGGACAAGCGATTCCCTCCATCTTATCCCACACATTGAGTAGATGTTGATGTCCAGGGGCTAAACTTACACAGAAGATACAATCAAACAAACAGGATTTTTTTTTACTCCACACTATGACAAATAATAGCATTGATTGAACTTATCCATCTGCTATTTCTATTCAATATTGCCATCAGAAGAGTACATGGCAGAGAGACCCAAGTTAAGTGGATACTTCGATTTTTCTCTAGGACTAGGCCTCGTAAAATCATTAAGCAATACATGCACAGTTTATGTTCCGCAATGCATGTGATTCATTGAGAAGTAAAGTGAAATTAAGGGTCTATTTTTATCTATGTAGGACAATCAAGTCCTGAATTAGATGTAATTATAGAAATTCTTAACACTGTGTACCTACTGTCGGTTAAGTCATCACCTAAAAGTTTTGGACAAAAGAGTTTTTCATGTTTCTGTCAAAGTGATATATATTTCCCTTTGAATATGTGGAAGTTTTCTTAAGATAAGGCTTTTAAGCAATTACTGGTGAAACTGAGATGATTCTCCTTGAGCCTTAAGAATTATGGATTCTGTCTTCAATAGCCCTCCTGTTAATGATTCTAACATTGTTAATTTTTTATGTTCTAATCATGTTCAGTTACAGTCTTAACTTTGATTCTCATGAAATATGTTCCTACAAAATATCTTTCTATCATCATAAGCTGAAATTCATAATAGAAAATTATTTCAATTATCCAAGGTTATGCTGATCTTTTTCTTGAGAATATTTTGTATTTTCTTAATTTATCTTATACTTTGTCAAAAAGTATGGTTTTATTCTAAATTTTTTTCTTTCAAATTAATGCTGAATTCTATCTACTAACATATTAATAGTAATATCTGTGCATATACTTAATTAGTTGTTTTCCAGCTTAAATATTTTAGATAAAGGCAATATTCAATTTATTATGAAAGCAGTATCTTTCCATGTTCTGAAAGGGATTTAAGGTGACTTAAAATGATTCTACTAGAGGGGAGTATGTTTGTTGTTACTTTTTGTTCCTGACTTTTCACAAGAATTAAGTGACAATGGCTAAGTTCCCATCCACAGTTTTATTATAAAGATAATAATATTGTGGCCTAATTGGGTATATATAGAAGTTCCATGGTAAAATCATTCCAAATTCTCAAGTAGGCATATTTTTCAAGAGTGGTCCATCTGAAAAGCTATAAACAGTATAAATCCAAAATATTTCTCTCTTCCATCAGAAATCTAAATAGTTATTGGATATTAATTAGCATTAGGCAAATTTAACTACCTATAATTCTACAAATGGCATTTAAAGAAGAATACTTATATTGTTTCCTGTCACAAAGCAAATCAAATTCTTCACTGTTCACTAATTATTTTTAGCAATTTCACCTGTGTAGAAGGTAAAAGGGCTGCCCAAGATGCCTATGTCTTAATCCTTAGAACCTGTGGATATATTAGATTGCATGCCAAAGAGAAATTAAGATTATAAATGGAACTAAGGTTGCTAATCAGCTGACCTTAAATTAGGGAGAGTAGCTTGAGTTGTCCACGTGATCCTGATGTAATCAGAGTGATCCTTAGGGAAGAAGAGGAAGAAGGGAGCCAGAGAAGTGGCAATGTGACAAAGATTACATCTGTTGTCGCTAGCTTTGACAACAGATTGTCAATTTGTCCAGAATTGTAAGATAACACATTTGTGTTGTTTTAAGCTCCTCAATTTATGGTAATTTATTAGAGTAGCCATAGGAAATTAATATGCTACCCACCTCTACATGACCACTACCTTTAGTGTTTCACAGTAAATTATTTTTTGTTTCTACTACAACGAAGTCTAACACTTGATTTTTTTTTTTTTTTTGAAGTTCAACACTTGATTTTTACTCTACACAAAATTTCACATTGCTGTCTTGATGTCTTTGCTGTATTGACCTAATCCAAATTCAAACTACTGAAAAGGTAAGGCTTCTACCTCAAGAGCTTGTCCCTTGGGCCAAGCAATGCTTAGATTCACAATTTTGAAAATTAGCCTCCCCATATTTAAGCAATCCAGTTTAGGAGCAAAACTTAATTACTTAATTACTCTAGAGAGTCTTCAAAGTTCAAAGCACAAAAGCAGTTAGACTAATTTCCAGAAATCAAAAATTTTCCCTTTTAATTTATTTGATACAGTCCAACTAGTATAACTTGATTTCTTATTTCATATTTTATTAAAGTACACCTAAACTGTATTAAAAATAAAGATTATTTTAATAGCAAATTCCATAATTTACTTTTACTAAAATTAAATGGTCTTCCTCTTTCACATTTTGCAAAGTCTGACAGTGTATTTATTTTTTCCTTATGTATATGCTTTCAAATAAACCTTGTTCACTTTAAAGCACTGCCTTAATTCACTGGTCCCATGATAAAAACATGTGACTTTTCCCTAAAGCCTGTGTATTTTCATTTGTGTAACACCACATGTTTTACAAAACACAGCTTTTTTAAACTAATGGATTTATGTCTAAGTGGGTAAAGTTGATTTTTATATTCTGCTGATGATAGAAAATATCTGTGGAAAAAAGAAAGCATTAAACTCATACTGAAATTTCAGGTTATAGAAGTAAAATTATTATTATATTGTGTTTTTAAACTGAAGATTATTCAACACATTCCTCTACTTGAACTATGCTGGGTTATAGAAGGGCAATAATCAGTAAAGTAGCTCCTTATCTGTGATACTTCTAATTACCTCTATGCTAGCACTGAGGCTGTGGTTTCACCAATGCATATTTTAAAAATTTGCTAACAGGATCTTGTTATCACCCTAATTTTTGGTGTGGAGTTTTATTAGAAAATCACGTTACTCATCTGACTGCCACAACAACAGCATTATCTCTAGGGTACTGTTTTTTATATCAAGGTTAATTTAAAGTGATTAGCATAAGCCCTCCAGATGTTGCTATGGGGATAAGAACTGCACATCTTCTATGATGGACATCATATGATTGCTGTTACAGCCCTGGTGAGATTGGATTATTTGTTTTAATGTCATGCGAAACAAGTCACATGATAAAGATCAGTATCTTTTTAATAGCATGCCATATTCCTAAATCAATCACCTTTTCACTGCTACAGAATGGTGCATATATAAAACTCACGACTTTATTATTGGCTAAGGTAAATTCATCATGATGTTTGGATGTTCAGAATATTTCTTTTAATTGGTATTGATTCTTCTGTCTCTCAGGAGGAAAGACAGAGTGGTTAAAAGGAGAGTGCCTATTCACATTCAGTTCACTCAACAAACAGTCACTGAGAGCTTACTCTGGGTCTGGCATTTTCCGTATGCTGACAACAAAATGAACTAATTTGCTTTGTTTTTCCCAGTTGAATCTGGACACACATAGATTCCAGGCCTGGAAATAGTATAAAATGTGAGGATTGCGAGGCAGAGCTCAGGGGCTGGAATACAGAAGCCACGGGCACCCTGTCTTCGAGAATGGGTAAGAGAGGGACACCACCGAAGAACAGACATGACAAAGGAGAATCCCACATGGTCACAAACAGGAGTGGTGAAGAGTGGGCATTCTGAAAGAAGAGACTGAGGAGTAAATATTGAAGTCTTGAGAAATAAATATGGAAAGAAATTCCATCACTTACCACTTTTATTTCTAGAAACGGGAGGGAGGAATTTTTTTTTTAATTGAGGGGAGAAGTCAAGGAGAAAGCAGTGAAGTTGAAGAGTAAATGGGAGAAGTAACAGTTATTTCTCCAGCATAGCCAAGATTTTTGTGTCTACTAACAGCAAGAAATTGAAGTCAGGTGACAGAGGGACACTAATGACAATGGAAAGATGAATAAAGTCTTTAAACAAGAGAGCATTCAATGACCAGAAAAATGTATGACTGTGGAAAGAGTTCATACACACTGCCCCAACTCCACCTCCACCGTGGATTAGAGTGAAGATTGAGTAGTGAAATCCACAGTGTGTGCAATTCAATTTCCTAATGCCCGGAGACACTGGTAACAATTTAAGGTTGTATCTAATTATTATTGTAGAAATAGAGTGTCACACTAATAAGTTTTCAAAATTCCCAGAAAAAGTGTTAAGATGTTTATGATACTGATCACAAATATATCTCACAATATTTGGGGTTGGGGTGCGAGAAGAATATTTTTTATGGGAATTTGATAATTAGAACATTCATAATGCTAAATTATCTATAAACACCATTTTTTATTTTTAAGTTTTAAAAATTGTCATGAAAGGCAAATTTTCTCCAACTCAAATTTCATATAAATATACTGAGTTCTTGCAGTATGAATATGAACTCTTTTCCCCAAAGTCTTTTATCAGAATCCCCATCATTTCCTGTAATTTGGCCCCAAAGAGCAGATCACAGTGGCTGTGGTGTAAAATGTTACCTCCTCTTTAGATAAAATTATTAGGAAAGTGTTGCAATTGCCTCTACTGAGATTTTTCCTGAGTCAATGCCCAGTGTAACAGCAGGAAGGAAACCATTAACTTTCCTCTGAGAAGATTCTGTTTGATGATAGAATTTTTGAATTAAAGTACTTAGTGATTGTAATCAAGTTGATATTTCAATGTAACAAGTAGCGCAGAAAATATGCCTGTACCTGAGAATATTCCATCAATATACACTTTCCAATAGTTCATCCTATTTCCTGGTCATCAGCCTTGGCAAGTGACCATCAGTAATGTAGGGAAGCATCTTAGGGATAGTGGATTCACTTTCTCCAGAAGCAGCCGATTTCATTTTTTAAAAGATTCATCTACTAGAAAATTCTTCCTTAGGTTTGATTGGGATTTGTCACCTTAAAACTTTCACTGGTTAGTCCAGGTTGTGGTCATCTGTTTATATGGAAGTTTTCACATATCTGAGAACTTGGCCAAATCCTGCCATCGTCTCAAGCTTCCTATGTGTAAAAGTAAACTCCTTCCTCTTATTGTAAAGATGATTTGCCCTTTCTTCTTTCTCTCTTTTTATAGTGTTAGAGTGTTCTCTCTTGTCAGGCAGCTGACAATCTAACTGAACTTTTTCAATGTTAAACGTAAGTAATAAGCATCTGACTGTCATTACAAGGTTCTTGATGTAGCCTCAGTGGATTGTTTTGTTGTTGCTTTTTGTTGTTTTACATTTTTTATATTTCACCATGTATCTTCACCACAGTAATTGACGGATGCTTATCATCTATCTCCTTTATAAAATGACCACTTCTAGCTAACTTGTAACATCACCACTTCTTGCTAACTCGTATTCCTGTGTCACATGTTTAATGTACATAATATTTTAAGAATTCATCCACTGCGTAGGGAAAAAGAAAAGCAGAAATATGTGATCATGCCTTCTAAATATTTCCAGTTATCATGTGACCAATAGAAGTACAGTCAGCCCTCTGTATCCATAAGTTCCACATCCATGAATTCAACCAATATTTCATAGAAAATATATTTTTTAATTGTGATGGAAGCAGCTGCTTGTCTGAAGTGGCCACTGCAAAGACACCAGCTGTAGCTGGGAAGGCGTGGCTGGGATTGTGTGCTCTGCAGGACCAGCAGGGTCCAGGAAGGGGCAGGAGCCCTGACCCCTTCCAAGTTGGTGGGGTGGGAGCCCCTCACTCCCAGGCACAGCGGTGGCTGCCCAGCCACAGCTCCAGACCCAGGCATCCCTGAGCTCTCAGGGGCCTGGGAAGTTCCTGCCCCCACAGGCTCAGAAGTGCCTGCTCCCACTCTCTGGCTCCCACTCTCCCACTCTCTCCCCCACCCAGTGCTAGCTGGTGTGGAGTGAAGTTGTGGCCAAGCTCAGGCACTGGCACGACCTGGCTGGGTATGTGCACACTCGGGATGGCACTGACATGCCAGCCCTCTGCTGCCTCAGCCTTCTTCAGACTTTGGTCACTGATGAGCATGGGAGGGAGCCTAGGGGGAGCTGGCTGCCCTCAGCATGAACAGCCTGGCTGCTGTGGATGGCATGTTGATGGCAGGAGGCAGACAGGTTCCTGGGTGGAAAGGGGTGGGTTCCCAGTGAGACTCCACTTTCTAGCCAGGGACAGCTTGAAGCCTCGGGGGTGAGCTGCCAGATCCAGGTGGAGTTGGTGGCCCAGAGTGAGAACTTATGGTGCTTTTTCCAGTCCCACCCATGGCCAACCATGGATGCACCAATCAGCATGCACTTTCTCCCTTCTGAGCCCATAAAAACCCCAGACTCAGCCAGACTCACACAGAAGTTGGGACTACCAGCTGCAGCAAGACGCTGCCCATTTTGAGTCTCCTCAACTCGTCAGGACAACCTGCCTG
>NW_012123820.1:10176542-10178022 GCF_000951035.1 Colobus angolensis palliatus | reverse complement strand
TCAGGACAACGTGCCTGTGGAAAGGACCTACCCACTTCAGGTCACCTGAGAGTTGTTCTGTTGCTCAATGAAATTCCTTTCCATCTTGCTCACCCTCCAGTTGTCCATGTACCTCATTCATCCTGGACACAGGACAAGAACTCAGGACCCACCTAATGACAGGACTGAAAAAGCTGTAACACAAATGGGGCTGAAACACCCCCCCACCCTGCTCACCATGTTGTGGGCAACCAGAAGGACAGAATGAGGAGCTGTGGCCCTTCAGGGAGTCCAGACCTAGAGGATCCCTGAACCAGGGCTGTGACACTCTCTTTGGGGCTTCGCAGTTCCTGGCATCTCTGAACTCCCAGGTACCACAGTGTTCCCCTTGTCCCGATGTGGGTGCCCACAGGGGAAGCTGCCTGTGGTGCATCTGATCCAACTGCATTCTTGTATGAAGCCAGTACCTGTGCCGGCACCTGGAGCTGCCCGCTGTGCCACAGCAGCCAGTATGCCTGGCTGTGCGCAGTGTCAGACCCCGTGCTTGCTCGCCCACACATCCCTCACTGCTCCACAAATGGCTCGTCCTTGGCAAGTGTTGGATCTGGGCTGGTAGTGTGAGCCAAGTGCAGCCTGCAGGGCTGAGTGGGTGGAATGAGCCCAGCAGGTGCAAGCAATACTCAGGCAGAAGGTGCTGCCAGCCACAGAAGTTTCCGGCTGGCATGGCAAAACCCCACGGATCCTGTGGCAATTGCATCTATCTTTTTCTTACCATTATTTCTTAAACAGACAGTATAACAACTATTTACATAGCATTTACATTGTATTAGATATTATAAGTAATCTGGAGATGATTTAAAGTATACAGGAGGATACACATAGTTTATATGCAAATACTAGACCATTTTATATCAGCAACTTAAGCATCCCAGAATTTTAGTATCTGCCAGGGGCCCTGGAACCAATCTCCCACAGATACTGAGGGACAACCACAACTGATGAAGAGAAATCCAGATTCAAAGACACTTAGCTAGAATTCACTAAGTAAAACATTTATTCTGGCCCTTAAACTAGCACTATGATACACATGGAGTAATTAAGATAGGAGTATTCATCTTAGAAGTAACCAGCCTCTCTCCTTTACATATTATTAATCCACAACTTTCTTTTTCACATAATTAATATGCCAGCTTTCTTTTCATATAATTAATCCACAACTAGTTTTGAAACAACTCCTTTCTGCTTCATGTCATGATATTCAAAAAACAATAAACCTTTCACAGACTGAGGAAGGGAAAGCATTTGAACAAACAATTATAATGCAGTGTGGAAACTATGGCAAACTCTATTGTGAACCTATGTAGAATGTATAATCTATATTTGAGTGGACCCCAGAGAAGACGATGTCTCAATTTAACCTGAAGGATGAGACAGAGCATGGACCTTTCCAAGCACTGAAAGTAGTTCCACTGGATTCCATTTAGTTGGTTACATAACTAAC
>NW_012123820.1:10173613-10176132 GCF_000951035.1 Colobus angolensis palliatus | reverse complement strand
GAATTCACTAAGTAAAACATTTACTCTGGCCCTTAAACTAGCACTATGATACACATGGAGTAATTAAGATAGGAGTATTCATCTTAGAAGAAGTAACCAGCCTCTGTCCTTTACATATTATTAATCCACAACTTTCTTTTTCACATAATTAATATGCCATCTTTCTTTTCATATAATTAATCCACAACTAGTTTTGAAACAACTCCTTTCTGCTTCATGTCGTGATATTCAAAAAACAACAAACCTTTCACAGACTGAGGAAGGGAAAGCATTTGAACAAACAATTATAATGCAGTGTGGAAACTATGGCAAACTCCATTGTGAACCTATGTAGAATGTATAATCTATATTTGAGTGGACCCCAGAGAAGACGATATCTCAATTTAACCTGAAGGATGAGACAGAGCATGGACCTTTCCAAGCACTGAAAGTAGTTCCACTGGATTCCATTTAGTTGGTTACATAACTAACAGTTTTAGCAATGGGAGCATGAGGGATTAGTTTGGAAACACATCATGACAGGTCTTGTAAAATACATTAAATAACTTTGAACTTTATTTTAAGAGCAATAGGAGGCCATCAAAGGATATTAGTAAGAGAAAACTTGACGTGAGAAAGATCATTCCAGACGCCCTGAATAGCAAGTTTGGTGAATGGATGAGTAGGCGAGTGGTGGGGTAGATGGCTGATGAATTCAACAGGAGAGAGAGGATGTGAAAATGAGCAAGAAGGACATAGTGTCAACTCCAGATCTTGAGAGAAAGCTGAGACTAAAATATAGATTTGGGTCATCAACATGTAAACATATATGAAGGACTGGGATTGGAAACAATCTTTCAGGCATTGTAATTAGAGTGAGAAAAGGGTCAAAACTGCATTGAGAAGGAACAACATTTTATGGATGGGCAGAGGAAGACAAGGAAGGATCAGACAGTGTGGCAGAAGAGATATCTAATAGTGTGGAATCAGGGAAGCTAAGAGAAGATGACTGTCAAGGAGACGATAAATCACAGTGTCACATGCTATCTTGATTTTAATAACAATTTTAAACAAATCAGTAGTTTTAATGACCAGAAGGTCATTGTGAACTTAGAGTTTCAGTGGAGTGTTATGATCTGAGCAAGATATTTCTGACTAAAGAAACACTATATATTAGCCTCTACTTCTTACTAATCAGCAATCTGATATTAGCCAGGATTCTTGAAACCTTAAATGTTGTTACACTTACGTGAAATGAAAATGTTAAAATCACTCATCAGTATGGATCCTGAAACATTTAAAATTATCAAAACAAATCTGTGATCTTCAGATTTATTTGTACAGAATTAGTCTGTACATTTCTTTCTTTAAGAGCTTTCTGTTTCAATGTAAATGTGAGGGTATTTATCATGTTCATAATGATAGATTAGGTGGGGGTGTTATAGTAAATCTCTCTGAACTTTTTGAACACAGTAAACGTTCTATTTTCTGCTCATAAGCAATGAAATTCTGTATCAGCCCGCCATATATGAAAATGCTAATTCTCATTGTTATCATGGGTGTGGAGAACAGACAGTGGAGCAGCAGAGGCAATTACACCTTCATTCTTCCTGCAAGAACTGGGTATATTTAGCAAAACTTGAAACATGCGTACCAGGAGACCCAGAAAATTTCCTGTAAAGAATTAGAAAAACATGAACACTCACATTTTATTTTAGCATGGTTTATAATCACACACACGAAAATGAAATTACCCTAGATATCCACACAGAGAGGCTAGCTAAACAATTTTTGGTAGATTCATATGACAACATATTTTATAACTTGTTTAAAAGACTGAGTTACATCTATGAACATAATGTGGAGAGATGTTCGAAGAAACAGGGAACTTGCCAAAGACCATGAACAGTCTTTTCTTAAGAAAAATCAATTCTATACACATATCACAGCACAGGTCAGGGGAGCACATAACAGTAACTGTCCGGGGGGAAATATGAGGACATGAAGTGCAGTAGGAACTTTTTTTTTTTGGTTGTTTACCCTTTTTTGTTTAACATGAATGTATGCTATTTTGCAATCACAGAAATAAAGACAGAAACAAAAGATATGTATTTCCTAACATATGCTTTTACTTAAACACTATAATAACATCTTCTCGCTCCCTGCTCCCTGTCCCACTTTGTTGCCCTACATTGCGACTGTGTGTCTAAAGGCAAACAGCCCTGTGTAAACTGCTTCGATTCTGTTTTCTCGTCTCCCTTTACTGTCCTGTGTGCCCCACTTTTCTTAAGCTCCATCATCCAGTGTTCGCCTGAAACAGGATCGACAACCATGCAGGGAAACTTCTTTTATATAATGATAGACTTTGAGTATTTAACTGACTGAATTTTATTTTAAAAGGAGCAGGGCCTGATGTTACGGACATCTTCTTATAAAAAGGCATGTTTCTCAGCGGCTGCTCCAAATGGTTTAGCTGCTTTCACAAGTTACAATCCTATAGTGGGAGAATCAGGGGAAAATCACATTACTGAAAAAGGCAT
>NW_012123820.1:10166459-10173563 GCF_000951035.1 Colobus angolensis palliatus | reverse complement strand
TCTGATATTAGCCAGGATTCTTGAAACCTTAAATGTTGTTACACTTACGTGAAATGAAAATGTTAAAATCACTCATCAGTATGGATCCTGAAACATTTAAAATTATCAAAACAAATCTGTGATCTTCAGATTTATTTGTACAGAATTAGTCTGTACATTTCTTTCTTTAAGAGCTTTCTGTTTCAATGTAAATGTGAGGGTATTTATCATGTTCATAATGATAGATTAGGTGGGGGTGTTATAGTAAATCTCTCTGAACTTTTTGAACACAGTAAACGTTCTATTTTCTGCTCATAAGCAATGAAATTCTGTATCAGCCCGCCATATATGAAAATGCTAATTCTCATTGTCATCATGGGTGTGGAGAACAGACAGTGGAGCAGCAGAGGCAATTACACCTTCATTCTTCCTGCAAGAACTGGGTATATTTAGCAAAACTTGAAACATGCGTACCAGGAGACCCAGAAAATTTCCTGTAAAGAATTAGAAAAACATGAACACTCACATTTTATTTTAGCATGGTTTATAATCACACACACGAAAATGAAATTACCCTAGATATCCACACAGAGAGGCTAGCTAAACAATTTTTGGTAGATTCATATGACAACATATTTTATAACTTGTTTAAAAGACTGAGTTACATCTATGAACATAATGTGGAGAGATGTTCGAAGAAACAGGGAACTTGCCAAAGACCATGAACAGTCTTTTCTTAAGAAAAATCAATTCTATACACATATCACAGCACAGGTCAGGGGAGCACATAACAGTAACTGTCCGGGGGGAAATATGAGGACATGAAGTGCAGTAGGAACTTTTTTTTTTTGGTTGTTTACCCTTTTTTGTTTAACATGAATGTATGCTATTTTGCAATCACAGAAATAAAGACAGAAACAAAGGATACGTATTTCCTAACATATGCTTTTACTTAAACACTATAATAACGTCTTCCCGCTCCCTGCTCCCTGTCCCACTTTGTTGCCCTACATTGCAATTGTGCGTCTAAAGGCAAACAGCCCTGTGTAAACTGCTTCGATTCTGTTTTCTCGTCTCCCTTTACTGTACTGTGTGCCCCACTTTTCTTAAGCTCCATCATCCAGTGTTCGCCTGAAACAGGATCGACAACCATGTAGGGAAACTTCTTTTATATAATGATAGACTTTGAGTATTTAACTGACTGAATTTTATTTTAAAAGGAGCAGGGCCTGATGTTACGGACATCTTCTTATAAAAAGGCATGTTTCTCAGCGGCTGCTCCGAATGGTTTAGCTGCTTTCACAAGTTACAATCCTATAGTGGGAGAATCAGGGGAAAATCACATTACTGAAAAAGGCATGTGTCTGGCACGTTCCCAAGGCATGAGTATTTATGGCATGATGAACTGTGAATTTGATGTTGATGCTTGCACAACACAAGCATGTGGTTAAAATCTAATTTTGTCACCAGCAAAAAAAGAGCTATATTTAAAAGTGTAAAATGTTTGTTTTATAGAAAATCTTTACCCCAAATGAAAAATAAATAAATTAAGGTCAGTACTATTAATTCTCTGTGAAATGGAGTAAACTCAGTCGAAGTGATATAGAAATCCCCAGTCTATCCTATGCAAACAATTTTCAGGAGAGGAAAACAGGATAGGATAATAATTGCCTGGAACTTTCCCAGAGCATTTTTTAATAATGACATGTCCAGGGTTCATAAATTATCCAAAGTAAGAGCATGGAAAAGATTTATGAAGAGGTTCCCAGGAGCATGTCAAAAAGAAGAAGAAGAAGAAGAAGAAAGAAGAAGAAGAAGAAGAAGAAGAAGAAGAAGAAGAAGAAGAAGAAGAAGAAGAAGAAGAAGGAGGAGGAGGAGGAGGAGGAGGAGGAGGAGGAGGAGAACGAAGAGGAGAAGGAGGAGGGGAAGGAGGAGAAGGAGGAGGAGGAAAAAAAAAAGATCCCTTTCATCTTGAGTTGAAAATGGTCAGAAACAAGAACACAATATATGAATTATGCTTAATGCCAACTGGGATAAAACCTCAAGTACTTTGTAGAGGGGTAACATGAGAAGATTAAAATGTATTAAGATGGCTCTTTAAGTTTCCCATGACTTAAGTTGATGGGAAAAGGTTTCCCATGACTTAAGTTAATGGGAAAAAGGTTTACACTGCCTTTTTTAAACCTAAGATACTAACAATTTTCTAAATGTAAATACTATATCAATTTGATAAAAATAATGAGTAATTAGTTAAGATGTTCTCAAACAAAGGGTAGTTTAATGCCCAAAAGAAAAACTCTGTCCAGACATTGTGTCTCACACCTATAATCCCAGCACTTTGGGAGGCAGAGGCAGGAGGATCACCTGAGTTCAGGAGTGTGAGACCAGCCTGGCCAACATGGTGAAACCTCCTCTCTACTGAAAACAAAAAATGCAAAAAAATGTAGCCAGCTATGGTGGTGGGCATCTGTAATCTCAGCTACTTGACAGGCTGAGGCAGGAGAATGACTTGATCACTTGAACTCAGAGGCAGAGGTTGCAGTGAGCCAAGACCATGTCATTGCACTCCAGCCTGTGCACCAAAGCCAGATTCCATCTCCAAAAAATAAAACACAAAATGAAAGGAAGAAAGTGAGAAAGAAAGAAAAAGAAAAACTCCATAGGTTGTAGTCCTCGGGAGATATCAGTATATCCTATTAAGAATTTGCACTAAATTTCTAAGCTCTATATATGTATTAATGAAGAAATCCAATCTTCCATATGTGTTCTACCATAGGCATGAAGACAGTGGAGGGAAGGAAAATATGTTTCCTAGTAGCTCTGAAGCCTCAGAAGGGGAGGGGGTGATGTATTTTACAAAGACAGTAATACCCAATCAAAGTAAAAATAATACTAAAGATGTTGCTCTGCATAAATGGGTGGAGGCTGTACTTTTAAGGGAGGAGAGGCAAAATATATGTGATTTGGTTTTATAGATTCAGTGAATATATCAGTATTGTGACAATTGATACATATGCATATTTTAAGTGTCAGTAAAAAGAATGGGTGGTATTTGATTTGAAGTTTAGTTATGTAAGTAAACATTTCTAATTGGATTTTTTGTGAATTTCTTCATTTCTATGCTTGATATTATTATCTCATGTGACAAAAATATGTGTTCGTGTTTTCAAAAGCTTTAGTTCTTAAAAGAAATTAATTCAGACAGTGACGTTGGCACTTGTGGAATATGTGTGTGTATTATAGATCTATATTATAATGGAATGTGTACCAATTCAAGTAATTATGCATTTTTAAGATTTTTGTCAAAGCAAATAATAACATGTAAAAAATAAGTTGTACAACAGCCAGACCTGACCAACCCACCATACTTCCCAGGAAAATCCGTTTTTTCACCTTTTCGATGTTTGTTCTCTCATAGTCATCTCCATCATTCTAAAGAATAAGTTACATGTTTATTACTTAGTTTATCATATTTAGACTACTTTTTGGACTAAAGATGAACATTTAGCTTATTTACAATTACGCATATTATTTGCCACCCAGTTTTAGATAGTTACCTTAATACCTTTAGCTTTTTCACTGACTATTGTATAGCTTTAAATAATACACCAGTGACCCTAAATTTGCTTCCTCTTAAATTTTAGTTGTGTATCTGAAACTGCTCACTCTATAAGATGTTGCTGTTAGCATTCTATCATTCCATATATCTCACAATTTCTCCCCCCTTTCCTACTTTTGTAATATATTCTTATTTTTATATTGTCAAGGTTGATAATATTTTATGGTTTACAGTGGACATAATTAAGCTTTCAGCGTTTGACCTAAAGATTGCATCAAAAACTTGAAATCTACCAAAAATCCTCCAGGGAGTTATAAGCAATTAAATATTATATTTGCAGAGCAAATTAATATGGTAAGGTTTTGTTTCCTTCTGGATGAGCTCAATACCATAATCTCCATACCACTCAAAGGATCCTAACATAAAGATCAAAGGAATTATCTTTCCTATATACCATTAGTTAGTTAAATTGTGCCTCAGTTGGTTTAGCTGTTATCTGGAAACTGATGTCCTTGGGAGAGATTTTATTTGTAAATTTATAACGGGTACCCTTTTTTTTTTCTACTTTAAGAAGTTTATCTCTACTTTTACTTCTAAACAGGTTATGTTCCAATTAAACGAAATTCATGGAATTCCTTTGATTCATTTCTTGTAGTACACTGACTTCTTGTTCTAATTTGAATCGATGGTGTTCTAGACTTAGAACTCAGTTACCCTTCTGTCACTTGAAAATTCTTTTTTTACCGAGTTCCTGGCTTCGTTCTGCAATTTATTATATCCTGTGTCTTCCTCATTCTTACTTTTCAGCTTCATTTGCTGGAATTACTCTTAAAAAAAACTACTTGTTTACTTGTGTTAAATATGACAATGGAGCTTCTATATTTCAAAATAGTTATGCGGATAATGGGGAGTCATTCAACTATTTTGAACTAATTTCTGTTAGAGTTGATCACAATTACTACAAAAACACCAAAAGGTGAAGCAGCATGTCCTGTATTGTTGTTTAAGATAATGTATTCAAGACAAACCCAGCTAGGAATATCAACTCCGTTGTGATAGTTGCCTTTCAGGCTAAAATTGATCAATGATAAACTCTTTGGCAAGTGGAATTCATATTCTCATGTGAACTGAAATGATAAATAGTTAATAGCTTTCCCAGGGTCTTGTCTTCTGACACTTTCCAATGATTTCATCATAGTTTCAGAATGAAAGAATATAATTTATTCCAAAAGGCATGAAAATATTCAAGTACTATTCAGGTAATTTTCTTAAGTTAGAAGTCTCTTAAGTTAGAAAAAATATATTTGGCCTGTGCTATGAGAGAGAAAATGTCCTTGTGAAGTTATAAGCTATTCAAGCTATGGCAATCCCAATTTTAAAACATTTTATAATGGTATAATCGCATGCTGAACTATTAAGACAATGAAGCCTCTACCTTTAAAACCGTTTCTCACAAGTACGTGAGTCTTTTTTCCGTCTTCTGAAAAATTTACATTTACACAAAATAACCAAAGTTACATTTATAATTTTGAATTTATACTTTGATTTTCCTCGGGGTTTTTTAGATGTTGTACTGAATGGGTTGCATGTTTCCCAACTGTACTAGGGCTGATGCAAACAAGTGCCTCATTAGTGTAGACAAACAATAACTCTAAGATGACTGAAGACATATGAAAGCACTTGAAACATCGAACAATCATTAGTGTTACATAGATATAGGCATACTGGTTAACAGAATAAATCAGTTTGTTTGAAAGAAACAACCTCTGGAGACATTTCTGCCAATAATGTTAAGAGTCTGCTTAAACATTTAACAGAGATGGGCTCACTTCAAGAAACATTTGTTTTGGTATTCGGCATCTCTGATATCCCAGACTCTAGACTGTTAGCAAAACATATAAAATGTACAAACCTAGGTCTCTATTTTTAAAGACCACATATCCAGGGTAACATCCAGAATCTTCCTTTCTATACACAGCACACCAAACAGATGGTATTTACATACAGGGCAATTCTGTAGACATACGCAATTCTAAACTCTTCCTCTCCTCCCACCCATCAATACAAGGCACAGGCACATAAAGATACCAGGCATTTTTGCTCTGTTTTGCTCCCTGGCGTGTGGATTTTTGTACGTCAATAAACAACGGTCACATTGTGATAGGGATAACAATAAATCTATGAATCTCTTGCAATGATGCAATATATTAGGGGAAGATAGATTTGGGTTAAATATAAGAAATATTCTTATGACTGAGACTTTATAAAAGTGAATTATCTTTTGTTCAGACATGATTTAGATCATGCGTTGCCGCACAGTGGTGCATTGTGATCAATTGGCATGGATGTATTGGGTGGAAAATTTCAACCAATGTTTGAAAATTTGTTGTAACCAATCAACCAGTTGGTTTCAAAAACTGATATGGTTGGTTTTTCACAAATAATTTATAAACTTTTTGAAGATGAGTCACCATTTGGCTCTAAGAGCGCTTACTTCTTACTATATTCTTCCCAAGTCTTTCGCCAAAAGCAGTGGGATGCTGGTAAGGGAAGGATGAGCAATGTAAGTAGACACTCTAGTATTTCCTCCTATTCGAGGCCCAATGACATGGGGCACCAGTGCATCTTTGGCTCCTGAGATTTGCTTCTAAGAAGAAACATAAACTAGTGGAACAGGTGATAAAATATGGATAAGCAACTGCGGCTTTACTACTTACACTGACCTGACATTTTAATGCAGTACTTTTTATATATAATTTTAAACTTCATTGTCTCTTTATTTTCATGGCACAAATTCTTCCCCAAGTCATCTCCAGACTTGTAATGCTATTACCAGGAGGAATGCTCTCATTGCAAGAGCGCCTGGGAATGGACTCTGCAGTTTTCCAAAACTCTAATTCTGCACTTTAAAATCCTTAGAGCAACGCAATGCAGTCCATAGTTTGGCTTGGTTTCGTTTTACCTCTTTATAAGAACTACATAACCCTTTCTGTATATATTAATTTGCTTCTCTTTTACTTTTCTCCGAGTTAAAATAGCTGTCTTTCCTACATGTTTCTCTGAATTTCCCATCTGCTTGATATTGTCCCCCAGTACACCCATGCCAGCTGATCACGATGCACCACTGTGCGGCAACGCATGATCTAAATTACTACGTCTGGACACAAGACAGTTTGTTTCTATAAAGTAGCGGTCATAAGAATATTCCCTATATGCAACACAAATCTGTCTTCCACTAATATGTTGCATCAGACCCAGTTTTTAAAGTCTCAGGTGATACATATTTACATGATTAGGCTTCAACTACAGTGTGAAAAGGAGCTCTCATAGATGATCTTAATTCTGTTTCTAAATTCCACAAAACCATGTTTTCAGGCATTAAATGGGATGTAAGCAGCTCAGCACAGTGTCTGACACAACAAAAGTCCCCAGTAATAGCAGCTAATTACTATCATGGTCATTATTATTTATCATCATCATCATCACCATTATCACTACTGATATGACTACTAGTACTAGGGCTCTGATTACATCTGATTCCACAAAAGAAAAGAAAGAAAAGAAAA
>NW_012123820.1:10163120-10165398 GCF_000951035.1 Colobus angolensis palliatus | reverse complement strand
TTGCAATCTACTCATCTGACAAAGGGTAACTGCATTATTCTCAGGCTTTTCTTCAAATAAAAATGCCTTCCATCGCAGTCAGCTTATTAACATTTTATTTTAAAAATCTATCAAACAATTTTTGTCCCATGCACCAAACCAACTGATTTACTGACCCTAAATGGAATTATTTGTTTGACATTATGGGGGTATCATGAGGGTATCATGAGCTTGACTATCTCATTTTATCCCTCCTTTATATATAAGAAGTAAGATATATATATATAGATACATATAGATATGAATATATCTGTGTGTGTATATTTATACAAACTCAACATTCAAGCTATAATGGTGATAGTCAAGCTCTCTCTATATAGACACACACACAGATATATTCACCATTATAGCTCACTGTTTCCATGGAATATCCTGAAAAAAAATTATGTACATATGATGTCCACATAGGCAGCATGTTCTAACCTTAACTAGATAATGTATATTCTTAAAGAGATTATTTTTAGCATGTCTGCACATCACTAACAAAAATAATTGGTTCAATCCTAAAGTAAGTTAATTTATTCAATGAGAAATTAAATTTACTTAAAGAAAGGACGAGGGGAGGAAGCTGTCAAACGTATTCAGCTTGCCTTAGAAACATAAAATTAGAGAATACTAACAATGAAGATAGTATTTTTCCTTAAGATGTTATCATCTCAAGTTTATATAACTTTTAGGAAATACGTCATATCAACAAACATTAAGCAAACCCTTTCTTTTCTGCCTTAATAGGATCAACCAGAACTGAAAATGCTGCATCTTTCTTGCCATAAATAACTGATTATTGTTAAGTGCCTATTATATGCAAAACAAGTAATATTTAAAGAAATATATCTGATGAGTTGGCATCAAAAGGCAAAGATAGACTAAGGAAGCATTTGTGTGCTGAGCAAGTGGTAGACACAGGAAGTACTCAGGCTCAGAGGATAAAAGCATTCTGATGTGACTGAGAGAAGACAAACATTCAGTGAGTAAGCAAAACATGATTTACATTCAAAATTTCCTGCCTACTCTTTAACTGTTATTTTTATTACTCTTTGATGCAGTCCTTTTTATCCAAGAAAGACGCTTGTTCTTACACTCCCTCTCATAATGACATAAGTCTTTTCTCCATGCTATTCATCCACTTGAATATCTGCATAAGCCAATCCTCACTTGCCTTCATTCTGCCAGACCTTCTTCATAATTCAGGACAACATGCATCCTTTTCAGGAAACTTCATCTGGAAGTCTGCTGGCACTTTCCCCTCGTATCTCAGGGAGAAGGCAACATCTGCCCCTGTCATTTACATCTCAATTTAATGGTGGGCCTTATTCATCTCTTGAGCCTAGCATCTGACTCTCTGGGAAATCTAGTCCCAGAGCAAAGCCTCTGATGAGTTCTGTTTTGGTAAAGGCAGCCAGACCACATTTCCAATTCTGGATTCACCACTTCTTGGCTTCTGCTTGGATGAGATATTTAATGTCTCTGAGGCTTAGTTTCTCCATCTATAAAATGAGCATAATTTAATCATTATTGTAGGATTCCCAGAAAAATTAAAATAACAGGCACAATATACTTCCTATAATACCTGGATTGTAGCAGATAGTAACAGCCAAAAATACTATGATGAGAATGAATGAATACACTCTCAGATATTGGTCATATATATATTAGGACCATTTTTGTTTTTCAAACTTCCTACTGATATATGTATCTTAGAAGATCTCTCTCTCTCCCTCTTTCTGTCTCTCTCTCTCTCTCTCTCAGCCTTTTACATTCTCTTCATAGTGTCTGTTATCAAGATAAGCATAGTGTAGACTCTCTTTGGTCAGTTCCTTCTTCATTCCCAGAGGTCCCTTTTCATTCAAATGCTCTTCTACTCTTACAAAACCACCACTGGAGAATAAAAGTTGCCATCCTCCAATGATTCTAATTAAACGGATTTCTTTTGTCTTACAGACTATAGTTTCTGCCATTCATTTTATCCAGTATATTACAACCGAAATAACATTTTTTCATGTCTTTCTTTATACTATTCATAAGAATGAGGTCTGTGACTAAAATATATTCTTTTAATTCTACCTTTATTCTCTTTCTCTGATGACATACAATACAAACTTTCAATTCAATGAATACATATTGTTAATGGAAAACCTAATTTGCTCTGTGAGCAGCTTTCTCCTGTGCTCTCTCCCTTCCTTCCTTCCTCCCTTCCTTCCTCCCTCCCTTCCTTCCTCCCTTCCTTCCTTCCTCCCTT
>NW_012123820.1:10160539-10162985 GCF_000951035.1 Colobus angolensis palliatus | reverse complement strand
CCTTCCTCCCTCCCTTCCTTCCTCCTTCCTTCCTTCCTCCCTTCCTTCCTTCCTCCCTTCCTTCCTTCCTCCCCTCCTTCCTTCCTTCCTTCCTTCCTTCCTTCCTTCCTCCCTTCCTCCTTCCTTCCTCCCTCTCTCTCTCTCTCCTTCTTTCTTTCTTCTCCCTTCCTCATCTATCTGTTTACTTTTCTGTTCAGATTTGAGCCAACGGTTTCTTGGGTAGATGATGCTGAGGGAAGGAGTAATAAGTTGGCATGATCTCTGAAAGTTTGCCTATCCTTTCTCAAACTGAAGGATTTTTTTATGATGCTGTTCTGAATACCTTGAATAATTGGGAAGATGCAATGAGTTAGTCAATTAACAAATTGTCTTAATTTCTCTACTAAATCTACAAAATGGACATTTAGGCTTTGTCATCAGACGCTCTGCACATCATTTCTTATTTAAGTGTGGTTTTCCTAAGTAATCTATTTTAATAGAGCTGATTAATACATTAATGGATTGTATGAAGGCAGTAACTATGATAATTTTGAGAGCACTAAAATACCACACCTTTTCCATGTTAAGCAGCTCAAAACACCTCTTTGATTGCTGCTTGTTGAGAATCTTTTAAATGTTTCTCTTAATTTGTTCATAAGGACTAACTTTTTTAAATCATTATTATTCTTGTCCCTTTATGAAAAGTGCTTATTGAATGCTAAATTATATTATGATGGGTTAACTTTTATATGGGAAAATAATGAGTTTGAATTCCCAGATCTTTGTTATTTGCTTCTTACTCATCAATTGCTTATCTGATATTATGGATGTTGATGGTAAAATAAGTTTTTAATGTGCCTGCATCAATTACCATAGGACTCAAATATGTTAACTGTAGATTGACTTAAACATTTGAACACAGGTAATGTCCCTAAGAGACAGTATTATCAATTTTTCCACATGACATAATATATATTATCATAATAAGAAAGTAAATGTTCAGTGTCTACACAATTACTTTACCTTAAGCAATTTTGTAAAACTTGTTTAAAAAGTAATAATAAACAGTATTAGTGTAGTTACAGATTTTGAAGTCCAGGTCATAAACAAGCAGTTCTTTGTTTTTAAAATTCAAATAAGCTCTAAAAGTATGCTCTTGCCTGAAATCCCAGCACTTTGAGAGGCCGAGGTAGGTGGATCACTTGAGGTCGGAAGTTCGAGACCAGCCTGGCCAAAGTGGTGAAACCCCATCTCTACTAAAAATACAAAAAATAGCTAGGCATAGTGGCAGGTGTCTGTAGTCCCAGCTACTTGGGAGGCTGAGGCACAAGAATCACGTGAACCTGGGAGGTGGAGGTTGCAGTGAGCCGAGATAGTGCCTATGCACTCCAGCCTGGGCAACAGAGCGAGACTCCGTCTCAAAAAGTAAAATAAAATGAATAGAAGTGTGCTATCATCTGAATATTATGCTTCTTACAGTTTCCAAAGAAATTTTTTTAACTTAGAAAAACTGGTGTTTAGTTTGTATTGAAGAAGTATCTTAAATGCTTTTATGAGCCTAAGAGAAATCATATACACTGATAAATAAAGAGCCTCTTATTTGCCAAGTGCAGTTGGGACCCACTTACACATATTTGATTAGAGTAATTCACTGGCCCTCTCTTAGTCTGCAATGACCCTGTTGTAACATGGGATAATTTTAACAAGGAAGACAAGCACAAGTCCATCAAAAGAAGTTTGCCCTCACATTTTTATTCAAATTGTATTACGTGATCTTCATGTCAGAGAGCATGAAGTTAATGGCTCGGATTTGGAACACAGGTTAATCTTTTCAGGCTCTGTGATGCTGTGACCTTTTCAAGTGTAACAAAATGGAAACTTCCTGGCCTGAAACAACTAATTCATCTTCCAAGTACACACAGGTGGGGACAGGCCAGGTTTAGATTTCATAGCTCACATTTTTCTAGCGAAAGTTGTCATTTTTACTGTGACTCTATGTAAAGCAAATCAAGAATAAATTATAAAACACTTAAAGATGCAGGAAATTGATAAGCTGTTTATCTTCACCACGTAAACGTACTGGTTTAAGGATGTTCTTGTCTTTTTCTCTCTTTTAAAATGGTAATACTCGTATTGTGTGGTATTTTGTCTTTTACTCAGACATTTAATATTTGCTTTATAACATCCTTTATATTCACTTTGTAAAAAGTGTCATATATGTAGAATGACCATATAATTTACCTGATTGGGAGATTCTGAAGATGAAAAACGAAGGAGGCTGGTATAAAAAAGTTTTCAGACCATGGTGTAAATCATGACCGTCCCAGGCAAGCTAAGGCACCTCCTTCCCCTTTTATTATAACAATTAACCATCTGAAGCTAAAGTGATCTTGGAATGGGTCAGATGGGTAAAGGTAGCTCTACCCTTTACTACTGTCTATTTATCTCCTTCATTCTAATGAGATTT
>NW_012123820.1:10139766-10149584 GCF_000951035.1 Colobus angolensis palliatus | reverse complement strand
TCACCCCAAAAGTAGAGCCATCCTTGAGAACCCAGCTCCATTCCCAAGTCCTTTCCACCCACCATGATAGCCACCCCGTTCTGCTGAGGACACTTTCACTTGGTTGTATTTCTTTTATGCTTGTTAGAGGACCCAGAACAGCACCGAGATGCCAATAAGCAGCCAGGCGCGGTGGCTCACACCTGGAATCCCAGCACTTTGAGAGGCCGAGGCCGGAAGATTGCTTGAACTCAGGAGCTCAAGACCAGCTTGGGCAACATAGCGAGACGTCGTCACTATTGAAATTTAAAATAATTATAATAATTAGCTGGGCACAGTGGTGCATGCCTGTAGTCCTAGCTACTTAGGAGGCTGAGGTGGAGGATTGCTTGAGCCCAGGAGATCGAGACTGCTGTGAGCTCAATCATGTCTCTGCACTCAAGCGTGGGCAACAAAGCGAAACCCTGTCCCCAAAAATAAAAAATAAAGATTCTAATAAGCACTCAGTAAATATCAACTGTTGGTCAACTGCCTACAGCCATTGGGTAGTTCTGGACTCCAACGGAGCTATTGCTTTTTTCCAGTCCAGTTTTGACGAGATCCACAGGGTAAGTAAGCCAGGTTTAGAACAATAAGGTTTATGGTGACTTAATAAATCTGTTTTCACAAACTGTTCGTGTACCTGTGGCATACATAAAACAGAGAGGATAAATCATAGAAATAACTTAGTCTAGACACATTTAAGTAAATTTATACATAAACTTAATGGGATATAAAAAATAACTCTTGTACATCTAGAGAGCTTTAAAATAACTCAATTATCAAATAGTAAAATTGAACAAAACATATTAACCATATAAAGAACTTTTAAAAGCACACAAGCTTTTAAAATAAAATCAATGTGTTGATTTAAAACAAAAACTTTTTAAGGAATTTTTACTTAGAATTTCTGTTTACTAAGCTTTTTTTAGAGCTCCCTCTACTGTTCAAATATGAATACGCTCACTGACATTTACTAAGGAAGGTCATCTGGTTTGAAACACAGAGGCTGCTAAAGATTCACATTAATAACCCGTGCAAGAATAGTCAAAAATGTGAATTTTCCGCTCTCTTTACTTGAAGTCGTCTATCTAGTTTTATAGCCTTTCTCCTCAAATAAGAAAGTAAATATCTCTTTTGTACACTTTATGGATGCATAAATGTTATTTTCAGAATTCTGCCTCTCTCCCCACTTAATCAGTAAATATCTGCTAATTTTCTTACCATTTCATTTATGACAAAACGGTATCATACAGAATATAAGAAAAAATGTTCTAAAATTTATGTAATGGAGATTAAAGAAGTCTTAAAATATCATGTGCTTCATAACTCCAGAAGATGAGAGATCATATTTGCACAGGTGATATAAAATTATATAAGGTCTTTTTATCTCTAGCATGTATAAAGACTTACAGTTCCTGTGTGAGTTAAATAAATGTTAAATATTATTCAGTGTTATTGAAAAGAAACCAGGAAATACTAATACAGCATTAAATTCACAAAAGAAAACATTCTCAAAGCCATGTTTGTATGTGTAGGTCATGTTAGTGGTTAGGAGATAAGATTCTACCAGAATACATGTAGTGAGTGGTAATGTTTCATTTTATTGTGACAATGTGTAAATTTCAGATTGTTCTTTGTTTAAAATAATATACAGAATTTTTCCAACTGTGATTAAATCACAAGCAATAAAATATAGGAAGCCATAAAATATCTTTTCAATAAAATTACCAGAGTAACTATGAGACCTAGAGGTTTTTATACCAAGATACTGAAAACAAAACAGTAGTTAACTTCATGAGATAGAATTATCACGGTGTAAAACTCCAATTAAGATAATGGTAGAGTTTATTCATTTAACAAATCAAGAGACAAAGAACAGTATAGTTCACAGGAGTTAGGGAATAACCTGCACTCGTTACATATTTCTCTGTGAGTCCCAAACTCAGAGTTGACATTACATAATTAATTAGCCAGGAAGTACTAAGCCTATTTAAGTTAAATTATATTACTAGTTTGTAGAAATAGAAGGTAATTTCTAGCTGATTTCTCCATTTTATGTACAGGTGGGAAAAAGTCACATTTTAGAAGGCTGATTTTTTAAAAGCATCGTCCGTATTGCACAGCATATTTAAAATGCACAGAAATGAAAACAATGGAAGTAAATTACTAAAGACAGACCATTATAAAAGTGTTGAATTTTGAGGTGAGAGGATCACTTGAGCCCAAGAGTTCAGGTTCAGCCTGGATATCACTGATGTATTCTAAAGATTCTGGAAAGCCTAGATATGCAACTATATCCTCTAAAATGCAGTCATGTGAATGTTATAACACCTTAAGAAGTGATATTATACCTGAAGTATTGGATAGAAATGCTTTCTATAAATACTATGTGGCACTTATTATGCGTCAAAGACTGCCATAAACACTGTAAGTACACATTTTTTGAATTCTTTTAACAGGCAGTACTATCACTAACCCCATTTTAGAGATAACAAAACTGAGGCACAGACAGGTTTTTAAAAATCTGAGATCCTGAGCAGCTAGTAACTAGGGAAGCTGGTATTTAAACCTGTGCATCTAGCTTCAGACTCGGTATCTTTACACCATCGTCATCATCTCTCTCTACTCGTGCCTGGGGAAGGGTGGTTGGATTTTTCTTCCTTTTTTGTTTTTGTCTTTGTTTTTTAATGAAATCGTGGGGTTGGAACTGGATCAGTCTGAACCACAAAGTGAGTCCTGGTGCTCACTGGAGGAAGCTAAGAATTGTATTCTCCATCATCGACATTTTAGTCAAAATGCCATTTACTTGAACAGTGTGCTGAAACAATGCATAAACAGGCTAATCTGATTTCTAAAACCCTTAAGGAGTCCTTACTTCCCACCTATAGATATTCTTATGTCAAAATGAATACGTCAAAAAGTATGTAAGTCTCTGAGAATGATTGCGAAACTTGGGGCATACGTGTAGATACATATCTTTCAAGAGGACTCCATCACTTTATTCTGAGTCACAGACTGATGTATGTTCAAAAACGTTAAACACAAGCTAAATTCATCTCCATGCACACTAACCTCCATCCACACTTACACAGATTCTGTGCATCACAGTCTCGGGGCACACTGAACTGGGTTGTTCCATAAACGTGCTGTGCGATCTTGGAATGCTATGTCCCCAGCTCCTGTCCCAGGCCTTTTGCTATTGACACCATAAACTTCTCTTCCTTCTTTTGCCTTTTGAGGTATTAGCCTCTTCATGTGTGTAGTAGGAATCCAGCAAACAAAAAAAGTTGGTTTTTGTTGGGCTCGTTTTGTAAGGATTGAATTAATTTTAATTAGTTTAGCACTTCCACGTTGCCTGGGACAGGTTCAGTATCAGCTCTCCCTTGCTTTTGTGTAGTGAAAAGGCTATGGATTTGAGGTCAGATAGATCTGGATTAGGATCGCAATTCTTTTTTGTATCAGCCATGTGATTTGGGCAATTTCCCTGGTATCTCTAAGACTCAGTTTCCTCTACAAAAACTGGGATTGGTAATAGCTACTTAACAGTGTGGTTTTAACAAATCAATTTTAAAATTATCTGAAAGTGCCCTTTTGAAGTTCAATCAGAGCATTATCAAACTAACCCACTTAAGAGTCAGCTGGTGCTCTAAGGAATTGCAACTTTGTTTGATTTACTATTTACTATCGATTAGAACCATACTGTAAAGTTTCACGTTAATTTTGTGAAGATTGACAAATAACAAATGTTTTCTGTCCCGCAGAAAAAATGGTTTTCAATTTCTTTTTTTTGGCTTGTAGGATGTCAACCAATCTTATATCTAATTTTTTAACATGATTCCAGAGTTTTCTTTTTCTCCACTGACTCTATATTAGGCAGCCTATTTTTTTTTTGAACCAACAGTATCATCTGCTAGTTCCCTTAATAATTTGTAAGTTTTAAAATCTTTGATGAGGGCTCATCATATCTACTTGTAACTTTGCACAGTTTCATAGGAGCAGTGAGTACATGCAGAAGCAGCATTTGGCTGCCTCATTCCCTGGGCACTTTTTGGAATGATCCACCTCATGGGGAAACTTGCTCTCTTCACTGCATGAAATGTTCTTTAGTAACACTTCCTCCTATTATCCCAACCATCCTCTTTGGCCTAGTTTAAATGCTTTCTCCTTCAGGAAGTCTTACTAATTCCACAAATCAGAAGTGACTGCTCTCCGAGTTCCCACAGCGTTTTCTTTGTCATTGAAATTAATCATGGTTATTTGTGTGTGTGTCTTAATTCCCCTGATGAACTAGAGTGTATTTGAGAGCAGAGATGTTATCTTGTTCATCATTTAATACACACTATTTTCTGCCCTGTGCTTTTCCCTAGCATACATAGAATAATAAATGTCTGTTTATTAGAATTAAGCATGAAAAACTATGAAATAAACCAATTAAACTCTGATTAAAAAGTCAAAATAATTCAATTTTGTGCAAATGAGTATAACAAAATCAGGTAAATAATCACCAGTAAAATATAGAAAGTAGAAAAGTACAGAGGTATTTCATTAGATAACCACATACATTTATAAAGCTCTTATTATTTATAGTTAAAATAATTAGAAAAATATCATATCAAGTAAATCCATTCTGGAGATCATTCTCTTTATGTATCACACAACTTTGAATCACATAAAAACTTTCAATGATGTTAGCGGGAGTAGGTTTCTATACCTGAAACAGTATTCCCTGTATAGCTTTAAGTTTTAGAAAAATATAAGGAAAACCTTTTAATATTGATTGCCAAGAACAAATTTATCGCCACTGACAGTGTAATATGTGGTAAATCACATCTCTTATGCACATGAGTTTTTCTGCCTGTAAAATGAGAGTATACCCCCTTCCTATCATAGAGAAACTTTATGAATGTGAGCTAGGCCAAATCTCCTTGAGCTTCAAAGAGAATGAATTATATACACCTGTGTAATAGAACAGGGCTTCGCAAACTTTAACGTGTGTACACATCACTGGGGAATCTTGTTACTGTGCAGACGCTGAGTTAATATCTCTAGATGGAGCCTAAGAGTCTGTGTGATACCATAAGCTCCCAGGTGCCGCCAGTGCTGCTGGTCCATGGACTGTCATTGGAGGAACAAAATTAGAAAACCTATTTAAAAACTGTCCTTCCTCTTTGAACGTTGATTTCCTTCTATCTAGCCTTTCAAAATTTGCCCTTACCATTCTATAAACTTAAGAAAGTGAAAAGACATTTTTCTATGTCTTGGTCAGTGAAACTGAAAGAAAACAGAAAAATGTTTGTTTCAGATATTAGCCCCCTTCCTGATTTTGGAAAGCATCCGAAAAAAATTAAGTATTTTTCAAGAGGTAGGGTCTTGCTAAGTTACACAAGCTGGACTTGAATTCCTGGACTCAAGAAATCCTTCTGCTTCAAAAACTCAACATTTTTACAATACCTTGATGCTTCCCATTCTTTCCATTTCTGTTCAGTTTTAATATGCAGTGCAATATGGAAGATCATTTAAAAATGGAAAAATTTTGGAGGTAAACTCTAATATTTTCTTCTCTCCTAATACTATAACATACATCTTTATATTACTAATATTTATAGTTAGTATATAACGTTTTATGAGAGCCCAAAATTATGTACAGAATTTTCATAATATTAAAACAACTATAATTTCATGGTACAGTATAATCACCACGCTAATTATACAGTTTTTGAAAATGTTCAAACTGGTTAGCAAGGAATTATAAAATGGCATTTTACTTGTCATGGGAAAATATTTTTGCCTCTTTGGAGGTAGAAGCATGAGACAATAAATTTGAGAGACCTTCTCTCCCTTTTGGGCCAAAAAATACAAGCTGTTCTCTATAGAAAGACAAGCAATTCATTCTTTATCTTTGTTTCCAAAGGTTAAAGAAATACTTCTTTTCTCTTCATACCTATAACTTGTCCAAACCAAATGCTAATATGCCAGGGGCAGTTCTTTTAAAATTCATATTTTAACCTGCAAAATGTCAATCATATAACAATCTCCACAATAAACCCCTCAGTAAAAGAGCAAAAGAAATTTGATTTATTTGAGTTTTTAGATTTGTAGGGAGAGACAGAGAGAGAGAGACAGAGAGAGAGAGAGAGAGAGAGAGGATTTTAATGACTACCTCTCATTTTGCCTAGAATATGCTATCACTTTTTTTAGAGTAAGGTGCTCTCAAGTTATTAGTGCAAGGAGTAGAAGATTTTATAATACATTAAAGAAAATTTAAAAATTGGAAGAATTTCAGCATAAAGTGGATTTTGCATAAACATATATTTAGGGAATCTGATTGGAATTTCACCATTGAGAAGATTCCATAAGAGTGTTAATTATACAGTTATTCTAATTCCATGTGTGGCGTATGTTTAATTAACTGAAGGAATTATTATATTTTAAAAGTACCTGTCATGAGAAGCATCATGGTTCATGTTAACTTTTATTGAATTACTTAGCAAACACAAATATAACGTGCCAGTAGTAATGTCATAACATGCAGCAGGCACAGCATATACTGATATGAGCCCTTCTTAGGAGCAACGGACTGCAGAAGTGTCAGCATGGCTCACTTCACTCAGGTGCCTCTTTACATGAAGGATTGACTGATGGATGATATAACACTCTCACTCCTGGCAATTCTTGAATTCTTGGATGCACAGTCTTGAGACTGTGACCCTGTATAAGCTTTAAGTCCAATCAGTGTGTTCTGTTTTAATCTAATTTCCTAGCTCTGCAAAGCATTCCATGTTGTCAGTAGGCCACATATCACTGGTGTACTACTGGTATAATCACAAATCAGGTGGCCTACATTTTGCTGAGGTTTTAAGAGCTTCCAAAAGCAGATTGAGAATATACATTTATTTTTTAAATCTCATTTTTTAAAAAAGTATTCACAACACTTTACCTTTTATGTTTTGTTTCTCTATCATTTTTACAGTTTAAATCATTTTCAAATTCATTCATTAGTTTAGTGTTTATATTTAAATTGACTATGTACTTACTCTATACTATAGACTATGCTAAGATACTAGTTATATAATGAGGAGTAAGATGGACACTAGATCATGTTATCAGCTGGCTCACAATCCAGGGGTTCTTACAGACAAACAATGAGGCAAATACAACAGGGTGCCATGAAAAGCAGGAACTCGGAACTGGAGGGTGCTATTGAACCAGGAGCCTTGGAAGAAGGCTGGTGTTAGAGGCTTTTCAGAAAGAGAGGCTTCTCAGTGGTAACTGGAATAGAATAATCAGGCTTAGCTAGAGGAGGAGACAGCAATGGGCACGATGGTCATTCTGAGCAGAGGAAGCACAGGTGCAGTGAAGCACAAGCAAGGAAGACAGAGTTTCCAAGGAGAGAGAGGACCCCGGTGAGACGCAAGGCAGTAAGCAGTTAGAACTCCTAGAAGCAATTGGGACCCAGAGAAGGAAGCTTTAGATATGACAGATGATCAGGTCTGAGTTTTAGTCTATTTAGTTTATTATCAACTCACTGGTCGCATGATGGAGGATCACTTGGCAGAAGGTCTGTAACCACACGGGGGATGATCCGGGGGCTGGGCCAAAGCTATAATCCGTGATCAAAAATAGACAAAACCGACCCAGGGCAAAGTTAGAATTTCCCAAATCCACTTACTTATTTTCTAGACCGTTTTCTTTTCTCTCTAGATGCATTTTCCCTCCCAGTAAAAACAGTTCCCATTTTTCACCTACCCAAACTTTCCTGATGCCTTTCCCATTTTAAGCAAATTCCGCTATCTCACTATCTCCTGCTCTCTGTCCTTCCACCCACTGCTCTTCCTCTCCCTCCCTCCTTCCCCTTTTTACACACTTACATGTGAGTGTGCACACAGAGATCCACGCACACGATGTCAGAGTCTGATAAATCGTTTGCACTTACCAAATTTGACATCTCCATGTTACAATGTTAACTCCATTCTGCCTTTGGGTTTTCATATTCATCTTTGAAACCGTGGATGAAATCCTCTTAGACAGCTGCAGCGTTAGCAGGATATCCACTTCGGGTCCTGGAATTAGCCCTAGAATGACACATAGTATTTTTTTTTTACCGACTTTTATCTTGGTTCACAGTGGTATCTAGAATAGCCAATTAGATGACATTAGTCCTATTTGATTCGATCTAAATTTCTAATTTAGAAAAAATATCTAGGTAGGTCTATAGTTAAAATATTTAGGAGGGATTAGAGATCAAACGCCTAAATTAAGTTTTGAAATAGCTTGTATGGTCTCTGGCATGACACTCTTGCTTTTATCTATAAAGATGTTAGATAGGAGAGACGGTTTTACAGAGGAAAAAGAGGGAACACTGAGTTTGTCTCTGATTAATAAGCTTTCTCTTATTCTCTGTCTCTTCCAAAAATAAAGCAGAATTTTGAGAATTTGTCCATTCTGCCACTGGGTTTTAACATTCGTTCATATTAAGGCGGGACTTTTAGAAGCAGGAGAAACTCCTTTCTTAATGATGTTCAAGCACATCTGGCAGTCTTTGGTTGACTGCAGTGGGGCGAGTGAACAATTTGAGAACATTAAAAAGGAGGAAAGATTGTTCGTGTTCCATTTCCTGGAAGAAATGGGGATAAGTGGGCTGCGGTTCTGTGATCAAACAATTATAATAGTCCTTACTGGGGAAGGGGCTGCTTTGGCAGGCAGTTTCTCACAGAAAAGTAGTCTAGTAATTTGTTCTTATTTTCTGTAGAAAATATTTTATTTTTTAGGTCTGATCTAGTTCCTTAATATTTCTAATTTGTTGCTCATTTCTTTGAATCTGCCAAATATTCCTTCTTTCTTCACTTTTATTTCCCATGATTGACTATTACCATTTTTTGAAGGGTAACTTTCCAAATTTCCATTGATTGTTTATTGCAAGTTCTTTCTATTACTCCTTTCTGTACTTCATTATTATCTGAATGATAACATCATAGCATACGGAGGAAAGGAAATTAAAATATCAAGAATCTCTGAATCCTTGTCTTTAGAATTTAGACAATAACTGGTTATGCTGGTCACATGTCCGTCTATTCTAATACTTTCAAAGAATCTACTTTTTGGGACTCTAATCTTCAATATAAATTCTGAGTTAGAATTTTTGGGATCGTGTTACACACATAGAAAATGAGAGTATTGGCCAGGCGCGGTGGCTCATGCCTGTAATCCCAGCACTTTGGGAGGCTGAGGCGGGCAGATCACCTGAGGTCAGGTGTTCAAGACCAGCCTGGCCAACGTGGTGAAACCCCGTCTCTACTAAAAATACAAAAATTAGCCTGGTTTGATGGTGGATGCCTGTAATCCCAGCTACTCGGGAGGCTAAGGCAGGAGAATCACTTGAATCTGGGAGGCAGAGGTTGCAGTGAGCCGAGATCGCGCCACTGCACTCTAACCTGGGCAACAGGAGTGAAACTCTGTCTCAAAAAAAAAAAAAGGAAAGAAAGAAAAAAAAAGAAGAAAATGAGAGTGTTATTTTTATTCTCTGTAATCTAACAATTCTTTGATAATTATTCTTCAGCAATTATTCAGACTAAATCAGGAATTGGCACTTCCACATTTCTAGGGACACTACACCTTGCAAATTGTAAGTGGTTTGTCTTGGAAGAAAGGATGAAAGGAGAGGAAAAGGGAAGAAGAGGAAAGGAGGAAATAAAACATTACTTCTTTGTATTTATCTCAGGAAGACTAAAAGCGGTCTGTTAATATTCTTTATAACAGAAACTTTGGGGCAGATCTCTCCTGGCAGGATTTTTTTTTTT
>NW_012123820.1:10108164-10133741 GCF_000951035.1 Colobus angolensis palliatus | reverse complement strand
CTCTGTTCTGTTCCATTGGTCTATATCTCTTTCTAGGGGAACTTGGGAAGACATCTGAATTGAGGATTTCGATTTCTGCTGTATTTGGATTTAGAAGTAAAAAGCACTACCATTTATTTGGGTAATCTTAAACCTTATCATAATCCCTATATAAAGGATTACACCATTATTAATATCTGAAGAATCATTCACAAATGGTGAGATAAGAAATAAGTCCTGTCTCATTAAGACACTTCCAAAGCTAACAAAGAACAGGTCTTTTGTCTAATAATGTCCAATCCCTCCACAGATGTTTGACACTGCTTTTCTCCTGCCTTCCTTCCCATGCACTTCAACTGTTGTTTCCCTTCTGTTTTAACTTTCAAATTTCCTTCTCTACTACTCTAATACAAAGCCAGTGTTTTTCCAATTAATAAGAGCAGAGAAAAGAGTCCGGTTGTTTAAAACCTGACTCTGTCACTTACCGGCTTGGGAACTTAGACAGGTTCACCTGTCTGTGCCCCAATTTCTTTGTCTGTAAAACTAAACCAGTAATAAAAATATTGTGGGGTCACCATGAGTGTTAAATAAATCTTCATGGGTGAACATCTGGGCCAATGCCTGGTACACTTGAACATTACCTGTTGTCATTTTTATTACTATTGACTCCTTCTCAATCAGCATTCAAATATGTGCTGAAGTATATATCATTAGATTAAACCGTAGTTCCACGTTACTCTCGTGTCTTGGGTCTCTACTCATTTTCTCAGTCAAGCTTCCCAAAAAAATTGTCCACACAGGCTGGCTTCACCTCTCACCCCCAATTCATTTCTTCATATCCTCCAACTCTCTCCCTGCTCCCAAGGCTACTCTACTGAAACTGTTCTTTTTAGTTCATTTGTAACCTTTTGCTCTCATGCCAATTGACTCTTCAATCATCACCCCTCTTGATCTCTCAGCAGCTTTTCACGTAGTTGCGTAGTTGGTGTGCTGTCTCTTGGCCTCCACAGAGCCTCATTCTTGCTCCCACTTGCTACTTCTCCATCTCCCTTGTCTTCCTTGATGGTTCTTTATTCCCTTTTCATAGTGTTGTCTTACCCCAGCAATCTCACGAGTCCCATCACTTCAGCTGTCCACCATAGCAGATGACGTGGCTTTTTTCTCTTCTTTCAAGCTACAGGCCACTATATTCAACAGCCTCCATGGCATCCGTAACTAGACACCTAAAGGAATTTCATACTTAATATTTAAGCCTAAACTAGTAATCCTTTCCCCCAAACCCACAATCTCTCCAACCTTCTTCATCTGATGAAATGGCCACTTCATACACAGAGTGGCTGAAAACAACTTCACCCTTTTACTACTCTTGCCCGTGTCAAATCCACCGTGCTAGTCAGGTAATTTTCTCTGTTATACATCTCTTGAAAAATCATACCAAGTCTCTCTAGCACTATTCTTCCCAACTTACTTCGATCACTTTGGATTTCTTCCTGGACCACTAACTTTGCTCCCTATATTCTCTTTTATATTCTGCTACTAACTCCCTCTGATCCTTCCTCCACAAACAGCCATCTTTTAAAAATAGAAATTGGATCATATTACCATCCTGTGCAAAATCCTTTCATTGGCTTCTTGCTGGAACCGTAATAAATAAAAGATAACATCTTTACTACAGAATTTTCTGTCCCAAGTCAAATTCGTGTATTTCTAGTACACTTTTTGAATTCATTCTATTTTTTTTGCATCTTATGATTTATTTTACAGTTTGGAGCTATGTTTATTTATGCTTTTATGTTTTATTTACTCTTTCTCTTCTTAAACTGTAAGTACCATGAAGTCACAGAACGTTATTTACTAAATCTGTAATGCTACTGGTTCAATAAATATTTATCGAGGAAATGAGTAAATGATTGAAGAAAACTTCCACAACTAATTCTACAGAAAAAAAAACAAAAACACGTATCAACTATGCTATACTGCAAATATTACCTGAGAAAGAGTGAGATTTTATCTTAATTATTTCAAAACTCTTAACTTAATCTCTTGGTTCATATGTTTGAGGGGAAATTTCATGTGTAATGTGTTTACCTGTTAAGACCAGATGGAGGTCAGCTGGAGCCAATATGCATTAAATTTGGAAGCTGACAAAATAGGGCATGAGTTTTTATTGCCCCTTTCAAAAAAGATACGACTTTGGTTGAGTTACAAAAAAAAAGAAAAGAAAAAACAAAAAACTTTGAGTCTGTTCTCTCAGATAGAAAATACCACCTGCCTTAATCAACCAGTATGAAGATGAAATTATTTATGGCATAAACATATCAGTTGACACTCAAATACCAACCTGATTCCCCTTTTCAGACAGGGTCTGTTCTCTGGCAGCAAGTACTTTGATTTAGCTGTCATCCTCACACTGTTTGCTAGAGGCCACCTAAAGAGGTCCCCAACACAAGGAAGAGGGTAACAGACCAGCTGGTGGCTTGAGTATCCACTCATTTCTGCCTGTACTCTGCTCCCAATTTAGAATATTAGTAGGAAACTTCTCTTGGGGGCTGTTATATCATTTTTGTAGTATTTGAGTTTGGTTTTTCACTATTGAGTATATGTTTATTTGAGTTTTCTTATCAAAGTCATTAGTCATTATTATATTGTTAATTTGATTAATTTTTTATTTGCCAGAGCCCAGTTGCTCTTTCTTAGATTCTCTCCCCCAGTCGCTAACCCCAACTCCTGGTTGTTTTTTTTCTCTTGGTCTGACAATATCTTCAGTTCTCCGTTGATTTTTGCCACTTGATCTTATGGCCTACTACGTGATCATACCATTTGACCAAATGGCTAAGCTTCATTAGCTAAGGTAATTCATTTTAAATATCTTACTCTACTTTGTGAAGACACTGCTGTAAAAACATGATATTCAGGACCTCAGCAGTAAGAAAGAATTTGGGAGAAAATTAAATTATTTTTCCCTCCTATTGGCCAACAACCACCCTTTTAACCCCCAAGAGTAAATATGTCATTATCCGAAAAAGAGAGGCCCTTTATTTTAAAATACCAAGTGTTGTTCAACATTTTAAACCTAGGTCCAGTTTGAAAAACAAGAATTAATGTACCACCAATTTGTTTGATAATATGTTTCTAGATACTGCTTGTCTATAACAAAGATGATAAGAAGTGACCTTTTTTTCCATAGCAGTAACCACAAATGCTTAAAAGTTCTGAAAGATAAAAAAAATTAGAGACCTTGGGCTAGTTTTATATTTCTGGAAGTTCAATAGATAAAGCATCATGAATCCTTTTCTGAGACTAGAACAGTATCAACAGCAGAACAGTAGTTCTGATGATCTAGTTCAAAAGCCAAGAAGTCATTGGCTTGATGATTGTGGTTGATTAGATAAAGCTTTCAAAATATGCAGCTCATAAGAAAAATAACAAACGAGGCACTTGACAATGTTGTGTTTGGAGGTACTGCCCTCGGGTCCTCACGGGGCTCAGAAATTTACAGTATAATATAAATGCATAAGATAGCAAAAAGAAACATGTATAAGGAAATACAGATTTGAGTGCTGATTTGTATCGTATAAGTTTGTATTTAAGTGAAGAAAAAGCTTGTGATAGGTAGAGCTTAGCAAAGATTGTCTTACCCAGGACACTTTTAATTTTTTAAGAGTATAAGAAATGGTTTGGTGGAAAGTAAAAGGGGAGAAGGAGCACACATTATGGCATGCAAAATGGATGTTCAGAAAAAGAGGAAGGAAGGTTTAGCGAAATACAGAAGTGGCCTGAATGAAGGAGGGAATTACCCAAGCACCCTGGGCAACATGGCGAGACTTTGTCTCTAAAAACAGTAAAAAATTCAGCTAGGTGTGGTAGCACATGCCTGTGATCCCAGCTACTCGGGAGACCGAGGTTGGAGGATCACTTGAGCCCAGGAGGCCGAAGCTGCGGTGGGCTATGATCAAGACGCTGCACTCCAGTCTGAGTGACAGAGGAGATCCTGACGGGAGCCATGGCAGTAACGGAGAAGGAAAGATCCTGTTCAGGCAGGCTAAATACAACTAGCTCATTGTTTTAAATTTAAGGAGTTGAATCTTAATTCACGCACAATACAAAGTCATTATAGACACTTCAGCAGATTCACTGACAGAGGAGAAAGAAAAGATTGGTTTAAAATAGATTAAATTTACAAAGTTTCGTGGTCTTTGCAATAATTTTCAAGATATATCAGGACATTTGTCTCTAATTTTATCATGAATTTGTGTCTCACATTAAAATTATTACAGTAATTGAAGCATGAGATGAGTATGGCCTGAAGTAGGCTGGAAGGACTGAATTGAGTCATTGTGAAGAAGACACAAAACTTGGTGATTGATGGGACATGAAGAGGGTCAAAAGTGACTCCTAGGTTTCTGCCCAAAGTGAAAAGGAAAATGGTGATGCCATTGACCTGTCCTGAAAACTAATTAGTCTGATTTTATTCTTAACATTAAATTAAGTGAGTTGGAGTTCCTTAAAGAGAGAAATTATTGGTATCATAAATCCAAAACTGCTCATCTCCTTTAAAAATGATTCTTCTTTAGTTACTCCATAAGACTGACCCTTCAAATCAGGCATCAGATTTTGTGGTTGATTTATAGTAATGACATTTAAATGCCAGATGTTTAGCCTGCTAGTAATATTTATGAAAGGATGTATATTCAGGAATAGAAAACTCTACTAGGTTGCACAGGAGAATTCAATTTTTCAAAAATGCCGTTTCTCTTTGTGAAACAGAAAATTGTCATGCAATGTATTTTTTAATTGAAATACTCAGCCATAATTGTACACGTGCATTATGATGTTACTTGTAGTAAATTTTAAAAATCTTTCTCCCTCAAATAAAGTGTAAACAAATCTAAAACAAATAGAAAAATTAAAGAAAAGCAAATATACCAGAACAGTTTACTGGAGTTAATTTGATTCAGTTAAGTGTGTAAGAATAAATTTAAGACAATTCCTTTCAAGTTATATGTGAGATATTTTAATTCGTGTATTTATGGTTTTCTGCTTGCAATCATAGTGGTGGTGGTCAATATGGTTAGGGTCACATTTAAAGCAGTAGCAATGGTGGTAGATGGATTAACTGGGAGACAGTGTGTTCAGAATCTCAGTAAGCCACTTCAGCTAACACAAATGTTGACTGGCAACTTTTCCTAACATGTGAACCTATTGTGAGATTTGATAGCCTGTGGATTGCTATATTATGACAGCTCTATTTTTATTTACTTTTTTGCTACATAGAACAAGTAGTTCCTAAAACGTCAAGAAGAGTCACAACAAACTACTATAAAATGTTTCCTTGGTGTGTGTTTCAAAAAAAAAAGGCAAAAAAGAAAAAACAAACAAAGAAAAACACCTGACTTGCCTGCTGGAGTACGGAACCGAGCTCCAGGCCAAAATCAAGTTTTGGTCCCCAGAGTGCCAGGAGGCAAAACATGAATACCTTATGCAGTGTTCCCTTGCAAATATCACATGGATTTGAGACTCCCCTGAGGATAGAGGCTGTAATGTTTTAACTATGTGTTTCCAGAGTTTGTCTCAGCATCTGACTCATGAGTGGTGCTTAATAAATATTCGGTGGAATAAATGAATTAGCAAATGAGAACAGCGCTTAATTGCAGCAGAACAGGAAGAAAAAAAATGTTGAGATGAAATTCTTCTCCATAGCTCTGATATCTGACATAAATAGACACATTCACACACACTCAGGCAAACACTTTCTGGAACATTCTGCATTGCTGTTCTTAGAATTTAAATACCAAATACAGTGACTCCTTCTTGGGTGTTAAACTACCTGACTTCTCACAACATTTTAACCTGTTAACTCTTCATTTACTTGGACTCTCTCTTTTTGGTTTTTCTGCAACTCAATTCTTTGCCAGTTTCCCTTCTTCTCAATACTTTCTCTGCCCTTCACTGTCTCTTCAATAACCACTCCCCAAATGTTGATTTCCTCAGTATTTGCTACTGAGTCTATTTGTCCCACCTTTCTGTCAGTTTCTACCCCGTATATTTATTTATTGTCATGGTTTCAATTCCTGCTATGTGCAAAATCAATGCCTTTAGCCCTAAATCTGCTATAACCCATATGCCTTTATTTCCAACTGAACAGTGGATCTGAATTCTATTCCAAACCTAATTTCAGATACATTTGACTGAGTCATGCTTTTTCTCTATTATCATCACAATCCAATTATAAATTCAGCTAAAATCTTAGGGGTTATTTTTAAGTGGTTTTCTGTTTTGTCTTCTTTATGTAAAAACCACCTGAACCCTTTCCTTCATCTGGGATAGCTCTTGAATTTCCCAAGGCCACCTTATTCAAACTCTCCTCCTTGCTTCTATTTTAGCAGCCTTTCGATGCACCTGTTTACTCAAACCTTTGCCTACCCTGGCTTCCTCTCACTCTAATCTTTACTGTCTGTCACTCCCAGAAAACACATCATATCACCCCCTTCCATAAAATCTTCAGAGGATACACTTTTGTGAGCAGGAAATAGTACCAATGTAGCATTGCATGTAAGATGCCTTTTAATCTCACTGCAATCTATTTTGCCAAAAAATCTTCTGCCAATCCTGTTATGCGTTGAATTGTTCTCCCCTTCCCTCCAAAATCATACATTGAAGTCTCAACTCCTAGTACTTCAGAATGTGACCCCACTGGTAGACAGGATCTTTACAGAGTTAATTTCATTAAAATGAGGTTATTACGCTGGGTCCCTGATCCAATATGACTAGTGTCCTTATATAAGTGGGAACCTTGGACATAGAAACACTGAAGAAAATGTGAAAAGACAAGGGGAAAACACAGCCATCCCCACCCAAAAAAAAGGAGGCTTGGAGAAGATCCTTCCCTCACAGCCCTCAGAAGGGACCAACCCAGCTGACATCTTGATCTGGAACTTGTAGCCTCCAGAACTGGGAGACAGTAAATATCTCACAGCCATCGAGTCTGTGGGACTTTGTTATGGCAGTCCTTGAAAACCAAGATAACTCCCAATTTTACCACTGCCATACACATAGGTACATAGTATCCACCACCTGGCCTTGATAATAATATGCTCTGTGTGTAGGAGCGACTTTTCTCCTCTACCATTTGCATGGCACCTCAGGGGAAATCCAAGCTGTCTTCCTGCAGTATTTATCCTCATGATCCTCAGAGCCTTGTGGGAAATTCACTGGTAAACATACCTCACGTTGTATCATATGAATAAAAATACTTCATCATAAGGCCTTTTTCTCATTCGACAGCAGTTCATTCATCACCTTGTGAGAGCCCTTTCAGAACCTGCCATCTAGCAAAGAAAACAATAACAACAAAACAATAATGAAAATAATAGCACTCGCTAACTCTCACGTAGTGCCTATTATGTGCCAGGCAGGGTTCCAAGCACAGATAGCATCACTGGCCTTGCTGTCTTTCTTTTCATGGATTTAGGCAATTTTTCCTCTGAGCAATGATAAAAAAATCATAAAACTGGAAATTAAAGGACTTTGTTTCACTATGATGTGTTTATTCCCTTTTTTGAAAAAATTTTAATACAATTATATACTTCAGGCATTTTGTAAATTTTGATTGTGGATTTCAATGCCACATTAACCTGAAAAATATTGATTTCATGTTGGCTCACTAAAAATTTTCCTAGACAATTCATCACAATGTGAAGTTTTCTTCTAATCCTGTGGTTCTCAAACTTAAGCCAGAAACAGAATCACCTATAGTGGTTGTTAAAGCACCAATTTCTGCGTCTCACCCGAGTTCTAATGCAATAGGTCCGGGTGGGGTTGAATTTGTGTTTCTGGAAAGATCCCAAATGATGACTATGCTGCTGATTTAGGACCCACATTTTGAGAACAACTGATATAATCCATGATATTCAACTAAAAATTCTCATACCTAACAAAATTCACCAAAACATGTTGTTATTAACAAGGGAAGGGAAGACAAGCGGGTATATGACTGATGAAAAATAATCAACTAGTTGGTACCTTTGGAAAAACCACGTGGGTAATTTGTTAGTGGTGATGTCCACATGAGTTTATTTTTATTCCAAGTGTGTTTGGTAGAATTTGTCATCAGTGGGGAAAATGCCTATGTCTGATGTATATGAGTATGCAGTACATTATATACACGTATATATCACAAAATAAATTCTCAAAAGCAATCTGATCATAAATTTGAGGCTCTAATGGAGAATTCTTTTTTTATTATTATTATGGAGAAAAAGCATACTTATATTAAGTTGTCCTCCGTTAACAGAGGCATATGATTTTCTCAAAATTTTGTTACTCTCTGAGGCTCCCCCTAGTGTCCTTAACAGGATATGGATGTAATACAGATAAACTTGGATTTTACACATTCAACAGTGAATTAGAGGTATATTGAAAGGAGCATAGTGCCGCTTTAAAATAGTCTTTACACAACACCAGTATTTTTTAAAAGTTTTCAGGATAATAACAAAATGAGGGTGGTGCTTAGATTTAAAATTAATCATCTGCTGCAAAAGTGCATAGCTGAAGAATCATAACTGTGTTTATAGCAATAGGTACATGTAAATGGTCGTTGAGAAGTTTTCATGTAGGTTGTATTTTACAGATGACGTGTTTTAGCCATAATTAGACATCTAATTTACAAGACTATTTTCAGGTGCTTCAATATTTAAACAGATATGACACCTCAGGCTGGAATCATCTTTCAAGAATTAGATCCATACATTTGTGGGTGGGTTTTCAGAAATTAGTTCTAGTTCTCAGTCTTTAAGTGTCTTCTATCTAGACCAGTGTCAGCCAATAGAAATGTAACGTAAGACACATATATAACCTGAAATAGTTTTGTAGCCATATTTAAAAGGAATTCAAAAAAAATAATAAAATAATTTACTTAACTTAGTATTTTGAAAGTTTTCAAATTAGGATATGAGTTTCACACTTATAGCACTTCTTAATCTGCCATTCCTCAATTCAGGTGCTCAGTGATGACATGTGGCTAGTGGCTACTATATTGGACAGCACAGTATTAGATCATGTGAGTTATTATTTCCTCTTGGGTGTTGGATTGAAAGAAGAATTGCAAGCACTTGTCATGGACTATGAGGTTTTACTTTAAGCTAAAGTACACTAATTTAAAAAGGAGTACCGTTCACAGATGCGAAGACATGATCCCAGGTTTAGTTACTTTGCCACACTGATAGTGTCTCGAGAGAGCAGCCAGAAAAATCAACTCAGAAGCTGATGCTCAGATGGTCAGGGAACATGCAAATTGACAAACCTCACCTTGTGACTTCAAACGTCTTTATTTGAGTTTGCTTTATACCTTTGTAGAGCTAGAAATATGCTTCCTTTTAAATTGTTGAGCCTAGATACATGATACAATTGCTCCTTCATGTGCCACCAAACAAGGAAGGGTGGTAGATAGACTTCTGTCCGCTTTTCTTGTTATTATGCCCATTGCCCATCTAAAATGACTTTCCTTGAGCCCTAACACCCACTTCGAAATAACTGTGTGAAACCCTATTCTTTATTTCTTTATGCTTTTACTGCTTTTTCTCCACTTAATGTGATTTTCATGAGATTAGGGGCTTTTCCTTTTCCTTTCCTATTTACTGGTGTATCAATAGTACCTGTGCTCCCACGTGGTAGGTGCCTGTATTAGTCCGTCCTCACGCTCCTATAAAGAACTGCCTAAGACTAGGTAATTTATAAAGGAAAGAGGCTTAATTGGCTCACAGTGCCATGGGGGAGGGAAGGCCTCAGGAAACTTACAATTGTGGGGGAGGGGGAAGCAAACGCACCTTCCTCACATGGCAGAGGATGGAGAAGAATGAGTGCCCAGTGAAGGGGGAAGTCCCTTATAAAACCGTCAGACTCCTGAGAACTAACTCACTATCACCAGAACAGAAGGAGGGAAACCACCCCCATGATTCAATTATCTCCACCTGGTCCCTCCCACAACACGTGGGGATTGTGGGAACCACAACTCAAGATGAGACTGGGTGGGGACACAGCCAAACAATATCAGTGCCCAAATGAATAAATGAATTAACTTTTTAAAAACCTGAATGAGTTCTTTCTACATCAGAAAATATTTTTCTCTAAGTCATGCCTTTAAAACACAGTCTTTATTTTACACTGTCTTTACTCATTCTCCCTTTCCATCTTTCTTCAGCCAATGTGTGGTGGACAGACTGTAGGGCACACACTCTGCGCTCTGTGTGTGATCATCCCTTCTCTACCCACTTCTCCTGGGCAATTCCATCTAATTCATTTTTTAGCCAGCTTAGTTGCTGAATGGAGATATCTGACTTTATTTACTTCACAGAGTTGTTGGAATGATTACTTATTGTATATTTATAAAATTAACAGGGTGAGTGTGTTTAAAATCATGCATGAATATGGGGTAAAGAAGACTTTTCATCCTTTAAAGATCACCCATCTGGAAGATCAAACCCATATCCAGATTACATTGTCTTTCTCTTCTCAAGATCCTATTAACTTTCAATCTCTGTCACTCATTTGGAAACTTCACTGTAGATGAGTTTATAGCAGTATGTGACTGTGTCACGTATTGTTATCATTACCAACCTGGCAGAAAATCCCTGATGGACGTAATTCAAAGACAGGATGAAGAGAAGAATCTATTAAGTTCCCAATGAATGGATTTGTTTCTGCATTTAAAATAGCCCTCTAGCTTGTTCAGTGTGATTCAGATGTTCACATTAGTATACTTGTTAAAGACTTCTAGAGGATGGATTAAGCAATAATTTTCATAGCTGATTATATATTTATTTAAAAATTTAAAATATGTATACAGCATCTCTGTTGAAAAGCATTTCAAAAAGAATATAATATTTAACAAGAAATTGCTTAATCTGGATTATTCTGATGATATTTCTTAAGAAGCATATATTGGAAAATGTTACAAATAGTGTTATTTAACATAAACATGTCTTATGTAGAGGCATTTAACATGATAGATACATGTCACATCAAGTGCCTGTATAAAGTGAGATATATAACTTACTTTTGAGTTGAAGATATTCTTTGACATTTTGTAAATATTAATTTAATTGCCTAAAATTGCTAATAGCATATGTTTAATGTCACCTAATTTGAAAGCCAATTTTATTTTATCCAACTGAATATATAGTATCTTAGAATATAAAAGCTAATTGTTGTCTTTGTGATCATTTAGTTTCAGATATATCAGCATAAACCAAATGAAACTGACAGACGTTGGAGTTTCAAGTTACCCGAACACAGTCTAATATTTAGAGAAATAAATATTCTCAAAACAGTAACATACTCTCTTGTGAACAGATAGTTCAAGACTAGTTTGGAAATCTTGATTTGAACACCTTGTAAACACTAATAATGTATTGCACACTTGAAATTTGCTAAGACAGTGGATCTTAGGTAGTCTCAACACAAAAGAAAGGTAACTATGTGAGGTGATGGACATGTTAAATAATTTATCTGTGGAAATCTTTCACAATATATATGTATATCAAGACATCGCTCTGTATAAATTCAATATATACAAAGTTTAGTCAATTATGCCTATATGAAGCTGAAAAAGTGAAAAATATAAGAAATAGACACTTGTTCTAAATACTTTGGAGCATTGTGGTGCACAAGTAGAGACACACATAGCAATCTATTATAAACAATGTTCTCTAAACACTCCTCAGATGGGAAAAGAGCCTGATATTGAAATGAAAGCTTTCATCATTTAGCTAATTTTTGAGCCAATTTTTTCTCAACTGTTTAGTTACAATAATCTTCAAAAATATTGCATTCATGTGATGCTCTTCAAAATTAAATCTAAATCTATGTTAAATCCAAAAGCCAACAAGCAAAACCTGACCACCAAGAACTGTAGTCCAAAAACTGAATCATATGATTTAGTACCAATCACAATGACAACCCACATCTACAAGTTGCTTTAAAAATGTAGTTATGATATATTTAAAACTAAATTTAATTTGGCTAAAGAATTTCTGATCCTCCACCTTTAGGCAGACAGCAGGATCTCAGGAGAGTAACAATCAAATGTATGTTCTGGATAATGAAAAAATATGTAGGCTTAAACTAATATTATACACTTATGTGTTCTAAAAAACTATGGATATTTAAAAGAACTAAATAAAAGTATATGTAATAGACTCTCACATATTATATATATGGCAACTTTTAGCCAGTTTGTGCCACTAAGCTTAATAGAAATAACCAAAATTTTAAAGAGTATATTTTTACTCAAACTTTAGATAAAAGTCAAAAACAAAGTTGTCAGACAAATGTATGCTAATATTATTTTAACAAGTAATTTAACTCTGTCTCCCAACCATACTGATGCAAAATCCTGAATCCTTAACACTCTTTGTTGATATTAAATGCTGACATTTAGTATAGGTGCAGATTTTGACAAGACTAATAATACTATTTATACGTATAATTATTTAAATTACCCATACTGCCTCAGTTTAATTGTGTTCATGAAATTGGCATGCATAATTTATGACATCAATGCTGTCAACCATCAATCTACATTTTAGACAGCAACACATCAACTGACTGACAGAGTAAAATGTTTGAGTTGATTTAGGAAAGAACCTCAACTTTTGAAGGTGGAAGTTTGTAGCATGTTGTATACCCAAGGGATATACATTTTTGGTGCTGTTTGTAAGAATCTTCTCAAGACATTTTCAGAAAGATCACAAATACAAGATTAGATTTTAGATAATAATCTAAGGAAAAAAACCCATAGAATAAGGAGTGTTTATATATATATATATATATATATATATTTATGTTGGTCATTCACTACTTTAGAAGTTTTGTGTAGCTTATTGACACTCTCAAAACAATATTTTTAAGTACGTAAAATAAATCATCTTCAAGGAAAAAATTATACTTAAATATAGCTTATTAAATTATTACTAAGTGCTTAAGTATGTGGTGTTATGCACCTGCATTTTGTTATCAACTGCAGTGGTGGCTGAATAACTAACAAAATTTCAAAATGATAATGATAAATGATATGTCACATATCTGCAATAATTTTAATATACAGTCAATCTTTAAGTAACACGGGGTTTGGGGTTGCCTACTCCCCACTTCTGTGTAGTTAAAAAATCCATGTATGACTTTTGACTCCCCAAAAACTTAACTACTAATAGCCTACTGATGACTGGAAGTCTTACTGATAATATAAACAGTGAATTAGCACAGATTTTGTATGGTATATGTGTTATATATTGGATTCTTACAATAAGGTAAGCTAGAAAAAAGAAATTGTTATTAAGAAAATCGTAAGAAAGAGAAAATATATTTACTATTCATTAAGGGGAAGTGGATCATCATCAAGGACTTCATCCTCCCTTAAGTAGGCTGAGGAGGAGGAGAAAAGGAAGGATTGGTCTTGCTGTCTCAACAGAGGCAGATGAAAATCCAAGCATACACCGGCCTATGTAGTTCAAACATGTATTGTTTAAGTGTAGACTGTATTTAAAAAGATCAGTGATGTCTAAGCCATAGATACTTCTAATATTTCTGTAGTTCGCTGTCTATTTTTATAGAAGTTAGTGAAAATAAAGATAAATATTTTCCCTGTTCAGTAATACAAACCTCCTGAATTCTACCTTCAAAATCCTCAGGTGTTACAAACTCAGGTTAAAAACTCCCGCCAATAGTAAACCTTGTATTTTGTCTTTATTTTCTTTGAGAACCAAGCTATGAATTTATTTATTTCAGAAATAAGAAGCAAATCATTGTGCATTTTGTCAGCATACACCACGTAAAATAATTGGGAACATTTTCTCTGACTAAACATTGCAGAAAAATGTTTATGAACTATATATTTCAATGTGATTTTTCTTTTAATTTTATTTTTACTGTTTTAGGGATACACATTGGGGGTGTGAAAGTGCTCTGGAAATTGAAACTATTTTGGAATTCATGACATTAATCAAAATGCCAGACCATGTAATATGAGGATTTAGCTATTCAAATCCTACTGCACAGAGCTTGGGTCACTGTGATATTGGGGCTATTTTTCATTTATACATGGAGAATAACAGTAATAAGTTAAGAGCTTAGGAAATGTGTAAATACTTTTTACAGAAAGATGTCACATTTTTAGAAACTATTTTCAAACTAAATGAGAAAATTTCTGTAAAAAGAAAAAAGCTGAGCTAAAACTGTGAAAGTACCTGTGTACTTTAAATAACTTTCCTATTGTTACTTTAAAGTTAAAATGTGCTTTGCAAGATGGAAGAGAAAATATGTCCTTCAGACATTGAATGTAATTTTACATGTACCAGTTTAGGGTTGTTTTCCCTGTACAGATAATTTATACTTTTTAACCAGTTCCCCTGGAGGCTCAAGAGAGCACATTTCTAAAGAAAGCAACCTTGATCTAACCAAGACCTGCCCTTGCTAACAAACTAACCTAGACAGATGCTCAAAAACAATGTCAAAATAAATTAAAATATTTCATTCATACATATTTGCTATGCTGTTCATACTGAAGATTTGTTAAAGGCAGTCTTAACATGATTTTAGAGATCAAATGTAATTCTCAGATAATAACTCTGAGCTATCAACAAAATCAACATTATATCAAATATGTTATCAAAATACCAACGTATATTCCTCCAGCCATTCAAACCTTCTATATTAGTTTCTTGTCACTGGGTAACAAATTACTACCAAATTAGTGGCTTAAAATAGCACCCAATTAGAATCTCACAACTATGTAGGCCAGAAGCCCTAGTGTAAATTTATGGGACTTTCTACTCCAAGTTTCTACTCAGAGTGTTCAAACCATCAGAGATTTATTCTGAATACTCTGGGGAAGAATTCACTTCCAAAATCATGCAGGTAATTTCCAGAACTCATTCCTGTGGTTCTAGGGCTGAGATCGTATTATCTTCACGGTCCTTAGCCAAGACAAAAAAAGATGTTGACATTCTTACTAATTCCTTCAGTAAGTATTTATTCAACAGTGCCTTATGATAGTCATTATGCCTAGCACTGTAAATGCAGTAACAAACACAGACCAGGCACTGTTTGAAAAAGCCTAGCTTACAGATACATCATAATCACAAATAATTGTAAGCAATAAACTAAACTAACAAAGCAGCTGACCATATTTCAACATATATTTATTGTGAAACTACCATGTACCACTCACCATGCATCATGCTGAATACACACATGAATAATACACTTCCTAACTTGCTAGTAGATAGAACTGTGGCTGTTTTCCAGCAGCTCATCACCAAAGTGAACAATATCCTTTATTTTGTGTGTGTGACATTAAGAACACTCTAATCCCAGCTTTCTTTCTAGAGTTGTTGGGTTTAATTACTTATAGATCATCAAGATTGGCTAATGACCTGGAGAAAGATGTAGAAATATTCCAAACATACCTAAAAAATGAGACCATCAGTTCAGATCTGAGAGCACTTCTGAAATAGCTGCATTTAAGCTGCCAGAATCTTGATGGCATCTGCAAGAAATTGGAAGATGATTCTTACATACTAAATAATCTGATCAGATAACTGAATGTACAGTTAATCACTTTGAAATGAATGAGCAGAGCATGCAAATTAGTATGGCAAGAGCTAATGATCAACACACTAACTTATTAATGGTTTTCAGAAATTAAGTGTTCTCATCATGATTTTTCAGAATTAAAACACTTATTTAGATATTTTGATGAATGAATGTACTTTATCATCTGGTATTTTTTCAGAAACAGTAGTAAAAATGTAGATAATGTTTAGAGAAGTAAACATGAATTAGAGAACTTAAAAGCAGACTTGAGTTCCTCTCTTCTTTAATTGTTCTTGTATTTATAGCACCTTCATGTTTATTTTTTATATTTTTGAAGATATTTTACTCGATACTTTATATTTGGAAGCAGGTATGTAGCGGCAGCTATTATAATTTTTTAAATGTATAAAATAAGAGAAATAGATCTCAGTGATGAAACGTCTTCATCTTTCATTAAAAACATAATTATTTGGAAAGAAAAGCATGGAAAGAGCTGGAATAATATAAATATTGTAAAGTAACATATCATCATAAAAGACAGTATGTTGTAAACATTTTATCAGAAATCTTACAGTAAAGCAGTCAAATAGTTTAATTTTATTGAATCCTTTAAGTTTAGAGTAGGGGGAGTATCTAACATCCATTGCAATATACTTGAGAACATCTAGTTCTGGTTTCTGGGAAGAATGAGCCAATATAATAAGAGGCTATTTTTCTAAAGTTGTAGCGCTAGTTGAGAGCAGGATCAGATCAAAATTTGGTTTCTCTCTATTCCTAACCTAACCTAATGCTTTGTTTTCAGTCTCATAAAAATATGAATTTGAGATAAATCACAGCAAATACTTTAGGACTGGTGGTGCAATTACAACACATCATTTAGATTTAAGTTATCATCGTTTGGGTTATCAAAAGGAAAAAGAAAGAAGAAAGAAGGGAAGAAACTAATACTGATGAAGTAACAAATAGGTGCTTGGCCCTGTTCTTAAGTCTCTATAAACTGCATTGGAATTACTCTCATATTTAATATAATTCCTAAAGAGCCTTATCCAAAATACTATTATCCATCATTTCCCTGTTCACTTTCTATTTCCTTACTTTTATTTTTGTTACTTTGTCTATTTGGGTGATTTTTTTCTAACATGCTTCCATTAGAATGTAAACTCCATGAAGGAAGAATGGTGTTTGGTATAGAGTTGGAGCTAAATAAGTGAGTGGATAAATGTATTTTATTTAATTGCCAAATAAATGATTTTCCCAAATTTACTTTGAGGTAAATATTGTGAACTTGCTTTTACAACCGAAAAACCACAGAACTGAGTTATTTGTGTGGCATTACAGCTAAAAAGTGACCAACCTATTTTTCAATGGAAAAATAATACAGAATACTGGCAATAATAAAGCTGTGGACTAAATTTGTTCCTTGCAAAACTAATGTATTGAAGCTCCAAATCCCCATTATTACGGTATTTGGATGTGGAGCCTTGGGAGGTAATTAAGTCATGCGGGCGGAGCCGTCATGAGTGGGATTAGTGCCCTGATGAGACTGGAGAAAGATGAGGATACAATGAGAAAACAGCCCTTTTGCAAACCAGAAAGAGCGTCCATACCAGATACTGGATTTATGGGCACATTGATCTTGGAATACCCAGCTTCTAGAACTCACGGATTTTTGTTGTTTAGGTCATAATATCTGTGGTATTCTGTTATAGCAACCCAAACAGACTAAGACAGAATGCAGCTTATGTGGGGAAAATCAGTAAATATATTTCTATAAATATATATATATACACACATAGAACACATTCTGGGGGACAATAAAAACTAGGAAAGCATTTAGAATGTGATGTATGCATATAAAATAGAAATTATACACTACGTATTTTATTACATGTTATTTTGTGTAAGTATAACATTTTCACAAAAATACATTTTAGTTTTGTGATTTATAAAATGATAGATTCCATTTCTAGATTTACATTCATACTTGTGTGACACTAAGAATGATAAAAAAACAGACGGTTCAAAGACAACATGCAAAAAAAGCATAAAATTATATTTTGTTAATAAAAGTTCCCCCAAATGAATAAAGCATGAACATGATCTGTAAAAAATTACAGATTATATATGAATGATATGCATATTAAGTGAAATCAAATTCATGTAGTGCACAGAAAGGCCAAGGCCACTGATGTATGGTTCCTTGAAAAATTTTTTTCTGCCTTCTTATGAACATAAGAATTCCAAATAGGAATCAAAGTAGAATAATTTTGCAGGTCTGGGACATTATTAGCATAAAAGAACCCAAAGAAACACAGCACACAGTTTTGTAAACCACATCCTCCGAGTGTGGACAATCCACTTGAAATTCGGTCAGTCAGTACCAATTACGTCTTCAAACACCCTTGAGCCACATAATCTATTTATCTCTGAATATTTAACACATCAAACCACACAGGCACTGTGTTCTGTAATTATTAACATTCTGGCTCGTGGTGGAACATACACAAAGCTTGCCTTCAGAGCGAAAACATAAGATCCGGCAATGGATGTTTATTTCTTGAAAGGGTTTTGGGAATAAAAGTACCTCATTTCAAGATTTAAAAAAAAGAAAGCAATAAAGCCCTGTTGTAAGAGTGTTCACACAGAGAAGGCAACTATAAACCTGAGAATAAGTACCAAAAAACTTCTTGCATTTATTTTGAATTGCTGTCTTTCAGAAGTGTTGAGTTTTGCCAGGCGCCGTGGCTCACGCCTGTAATACCAACACTGGGAGGCCAAGGCATGCGGATCACGAGGTCAGGAGATCGAGACCATCCTGGCTAACACGGTGAAACCCCGTCTCTACTAAAAATACAAAAAACTAGCCGGGCGTGGTGGCAGCGCCTGTGGTCCCAGCTCCTCGGGAGGCGGAGGCAGGAGAATGGCGGGAACCCGGGGGGCGGAGCTTGCAGGGAGCCAAGATGGCGCCGCTCACTCCAGCCTGGGCCACAGAGCGAGACTCCGTCTCAAAAAAAAAAAGAATTATTGAGTTTTAATTTCTTTATGGGGTGTCCCATGATCAATAACCTCAGGGAAACATATATTGAAATGGGACAATGCTTACAGTATTATTGTGTCAATACAACCAATGGCACCAGTATCACCATAAGTGATAAGAGAATACGTTAAATAATATAGACTATGAAGAGCAGCACACGTAGAAATTAGGAAAGACACTTGAACATCCAGTGAGATGTGCTTTGAGCAGTGAAAAGAATAGAAGACCCGCAGCAGATAGAACCCTCTCTGACAACCAACTAGAGAAGTGTGGGATGAATCTGAACCCTCTGAGCCCTAGTGCCCTCATTTGTTAAATGTAGGTGACAATCACAAGCTGAGAAAACACAGATGGCCTTCAAAACAAATTTTTGCCTCACTCCCATTGGCACTTGACTGAAGTATTAGGCCATCAACAGCAGGTAGTCAGAATATCACATTCTGCCTTTAATTGCAGAGTTCTGATGTCTCTTAGCCCTCCTGGATTAAGTGCTCTAGTTTCATAAAAGAGAGAAAATCTGCCAACCCATTCACCCTGATGGCCCATTAAAGGTGGTATAGGAGACACTGATTTTAACAGCTATCATTATAATGCCAAATACCGTATAACAGCAAATCTCTGTTAATGGCTTGATGGACATGTCATTTAAAAAATAATTGTTCTAAACAAAAATATAACAAAAGTGTTTAAAGCCCTCTGTCAACTTGGTAGTGATGTTATCTATACTGTCATATCAGTGTGATAAAAATATTTATACTAAAACTTATATCAAATCATCTTAGCCCAACAATTGATGCTGAAGTAATTGGACATCCACAGTAAAATTTTTTAAAAAATGAATCCAACATAAAACTCTATCTTTTATAAACAGTGAATCAAATGTCAAATGGGTAAGAATTTAAATGAAAACTGTAAAACTATTAAATTTTTAGGAAAAAACAAATTGTAATAATCTGGGATTAGGCAAAGAGTTCTTTAAAATTGAAACAAAAAGAACAATTCATAAAAGAAAACATTAATAAATAGACCACATCAAAATTCAAACTTTTATTCTGTAAAAACCATGTGAAGAGGATGAAAAGAAAAGCCAAAGGTTGAGAGAAAATATTTGCAAACACATATCTGACAAAGGACTAATATTGATGGTATACAAAAAAACCTCTTAAAACTCAATAGTAAAACAAACTAAAAAACAAAAAATGGGCAAAAAGCATGAGCAGACATTTCATGGAAGAGGATACATAAATGAAAAATAAGTAACCACAATGAGGTATCACTACACACCTATCATAACAGCTAAAATAGAAAACAGATAATGCTAAATGTTCTTGTGGACACAGAGAAACTGAATCACACACATATTGCTGTTGAGAATGTAAAAATGCTACATTTTCTGATCCCTCCCTCCTTCTACCCTCCCCGCTGAAGTAGGCCCCAGTGTCTGTTGTTCCCTTCCTTGTGTTCATGTGTTTTCATCATTTAGCTCCCACTTATAAGTGAGAACATGCGGTATTTGGTTTTCACTGGCCTCCATCCCTATCCATGTCCCTGCAAAGGACATGAGTTTGTTCTTTATTATGGCTTCATAATATTCTATGGTATATATGTACCACATTTTTTAATCTCAGAAAGATAAAAAGCATCAATTGTTGGGCTCAGATGATTTGATATAAGTGTTAGTATAAATATTTTTATCTCACTGATACGACAGTATAGATAACATCACTACCAAGTTGACAGAGGGCTTTAAGCACTTTTGCTATATTTTTACAATAACTTGCACATGAATATTTACAGCTTTCTTCATAATAACCCCAAACTAGAAACAGCTTTGGTGTTTTTCAGTGGGTGAATGATGGAACAACGGCTGTCCATACCTACCGGGAAATACTATTAAGCCATAAAAAGGAACAGATTATTGATAGATACAATAACTTGAATGAATATTCTGGAAATCACATTGAGTGAAAAAAAAAGCCAAGCCCAAAAGGTTACATACTGCAAAATTCCATTTATATAACATTCTAAATGACAAATTTTTAGAAATGGAGAACAGAATAGTGGTTGCCAGTGCTTAGGGATGGGAAGGGAGGGAAGAGGAAAGTGGTTTTTCTGTTTGTTCGTTTTGTTTTGTTTTGTTTTGTTTTTAATAAAAGGAGAATTCAAGAGACTTTTGGGGAACTGGAACTATATGATGTGGTAGTGAATATGCATGTGATAAAATTGTGTAGAACTAAATACACATACATGCACACACGAATTAATGCAAGTAAAATGGGAAATCCTAATTAGATGGATGAATTGTATTAATGTCAATATTCTGGTTGTGATTTTGTAGTAAGGTTTTATAAAATGTTACCACTGGGGGAATGGGCAAAGGGGTACACATCAGCTCTCTGTATTAGTTCTTAAAAGTCCTTATGAATCTATAATTATCTCAGTAAAAATTTCCATTAAGCACATCAATCACTTGACGATATTTTTTAAAGTAAATGGTAAAGTTTTGTTTGTTTGTGTTGCTAAGCTGTTCATATAAAATTGAAGGGACTCAAACATATCCAGATGGGGAAAAAGCGGAGAGGTAAAAAAAATTATAAATTATCATATCTAAAATAATATGGCAATGTAAGAATACAGGGATTAATTTTCAATTCTTCAAAACTATTTTTGTCAGTTAGTACTCCATCTTTGTGACAAAGCAACAGCTAGTAAGAAAGTATGTAATAACCTTGTTTGGAACACAGCATATAGAAAAACATGTCTATTCCATTATTCTATTAATTGAATGTCATTGAACACTTCAAAGACAGCAAAAAGCAACCTCATCTTTAATTACTTTCTACATGTAAGGCCTACCCATTTGATGTATATAAATTAAAACAAAAATTAAAAAAAGAAAACAAAGCTTTTGTTTTAGGTTCAGGGTTACATGTGCAGGTTTGTTATAGAGGTAAACTCATGTCACAGGGCATTGGTGTACAGATTATTTCATTACCCATGTCCTAAGCCTAGTACCCAATGGATATTTGTTTCTGATTCTCTCCCTCTTCCCACCCTGCCCTGTTAAGTAGGCCCCAGTAGTAACACAAAGTTCCTCCCTTTGTGTTCGTGTGTTCTCATCATTTAGCTCCCACTGAAAAGTGAAAACATGCAGTATTTGGTTTTCTGTTTCTGCATCAGTTTGCTAAGGATAATGGCCTCTAGCTCCATTCATGTCTCTGCAAAGGACACAATCCTGTTCTTTTTTATGGCTGCATAGTATTCCATAGTGCGTATGTACCACATTTTCTTTTATGTTGATTCCATGTCTTTGTTATTGTGAATAGTCCTGCAATGAACATATGCATATATGTGGCTTTATGACAGAATGACTTATATTCCTTTGGGTATATACCCAATAATGGTATTTCTGGTTCAAACGTTATTTCTATCTTTAGGTTTTTGAGGAATCACCACACCATCTTCCACAATGGTTGAACCAATTTACACTCCCACCAACAGTGTATAAGCATTCCTTTTGCTTCACAACCTCTCCAGCATCTCTTATTTTTTTCTTTACTTTTCAGTAATAGCCATTCTGACTGGTGCAAGATGGTATCTCATTTTGGTTTTGATTTGTGTTTCTCTAGTGATCAGTGATGTTGAGCTTTTTTTCATACACTTTTGGCCACAAGTATGTCTTCTTTTGAAAAGTGTCTGTTAATCTGCTTTGCCCACTTTTAATTTTTGTTTTTGTCTTGCAAATTTAAGTTCCTTATAGATGCTAAATATTAGACCTTTGTCATATGCATAGTTCTCAAATGGTTTCTCCCATTCTGTAGATTTTCTGTTTATTCTATTGATAGTTTCCTTTGCTCTGCAGACGAACTTTCGTTTAATTAGATTCGATTTGTTGATTTTTGCTTTTGTTGCAATTGCTTTTGGCATGTTCATCATGAAATATTTGCCCATTCCTATGTCCAGAATGGTATTGCCTAGGTTGTCTTCCAGGGGATTTATGGTTTTGGGTTTTACATTTAAGTCTAACCCGTCTTGAATTAATTTTTATATATGGTGTAAGGAAGGGGCCCCATTTCAATCTTCTGCATATGGCTAGCCAGTTATCCCAGCACCATTTACTAAACTGGGAGTCCTTTCCCCAGTGCTTGAATAATAGATTTTTTTAAACCTTCTACATTAAGGATTTGAAAATGATTTACCAAAATATTGTAAGTCTCTGTATTCGTTCATTTTCACGCTGCTGATAAAGACATGCAGGAGACTGGGTAATTTATGGAAAAAAGAGGTTTAATTTGACTCATAGTTCTATGTGGCTCAGAAGGCCTCAAAATCATGGCAGAAGGTGAAAGGCCCGTCTTGCGTCATAGCAGGCAAGAGACAGAATAAGAACCAAGTGAAGTGGGTTTCCCCTTTTCAAACCATCAGATCCTGTGAGACTCATTCACTATCACGAGAACAGCACAGGAAAGACCCACCCCCAAAATTCAATCACCTCCCACTGGATTCCTCCCACGACATGTGGGAATTGTGGGAGTTACAATTCAACATGAAATTTGGGTGGGGACACAGCCAAACCATATCATTCAGACCCTGGTCCCTTCCAAATCTCATGTCCTCACATTTCAAAACCAATCATGCCTTCCCACCAGTCCCCCAAAGCCTTAACTCGTTTCAGCATTAACTCAAAAATCCACAGTCCAAAGTCTCATCTGAAACAAGGCAAGTTCCTTCTACCTATGAGCCTGTAAAATCAAAAGCAAGTTAGTTACTTCCTAGATACAATGGGGTTATAGGCATTGGATAAAAATACAGCCATTGCAAATGGGAGACATTGGCTAAAACAAACGAGCTACAGGCCCCATGCAAGTTTGAAATCCAGCAGGGCAGTCAAACCTTAAAGCTCCATAATGATCTCCTTTGACTCCATGTCTCATATCCAGGTCATGCTGATGCAAGAGGTGGGTTCCCATGGTCTTGGGCAGCTTTGCCCCTGTGACTTTGCAGGGTATAGCCCCAATCCTGGCTGCTTTCACAGGCTGGTGTTGAGTGCCTTCAGCTTTACAGGTGCATGGTGAAAGCTCTAAGTGGATCCACCATTCTGGGGTCTGGAGGACGATGGTCGTCTTCTCACAGGTCCATTAAGTGGTGCCCCAGTAGGGACCCTGTGTGGGGGTCCAACCCCATGTTTCCCTTCAGTACTACCCTAGCAGAGGTTCTCCATGAGGGTTCCACCCTTGCAGCAAACTTCTGCCTGGGCATCCAGGCATTTCCATACAACTTTTGAAATCTAGGTGGAGGTTCCCAAATCTCAATTCTTGACTTTTGTGCACCTGCAGGCTCAACACCACATGGAAGCTTCCAAGGCTTGGGGTTTCCACCCACTAAATCAACAGCCCGAGCTGTACCTTGATCCCTTTTAGTCACGGTTGGAGTGGCTGGGACACAGGGCACCAAGTCCCTAGACTGCACATAGCATGGGAACCCTAGGCCTGGCCAAGGAAACTGTTTTCTCCTAGGCCTCCAGGCCTGTGATGGGAGGGGTTGCTGTGAAGACCTCTGCCATGCACTGGAGACATTTTCCCCATCTTCCTGGGGATTAACATTCCCATTCCGCTCCTCATTACTTATGAAAATTTCTGCAGCCAGCATGAATTTTCCCTCAGAAAATAGGTTTTTCTTTTCTATCACATTGTCAGGGTGCAAATTTTCTGAACTTTTATGTTCTGCTTCCCTTATAAATCTGAATGCCTTTAAAGCACCCAAGTCATCTGTTGAATGCTTTGCTGCTTAGAAATTTCTTCCACCAGGTACCCTAAATCATCTCTCTCAAATTCAAAGTTCCACAGATCTCTAGGGCAGGGGCAAAATACCACCAGTCTCTTTGATAAAACATAACAAGAGTCACCTTTGCTCCAGTTTCCAGCAGGTTCCTCATCTCCATCTGAGACTACCTCAGCCTGGACATTATTGTTCATATCACTATCAGGCTTTCAGCCAAAGTCATTCAACAAGTCTTTAGGAAGTTCCAAGCTTTCCCACATTTTTCTGTTTTCTTCTGAGACCTCCATGTCTCTAGGAATTTTCAAACTTTCCTACATTTTCCTGTCTTCTTCTAAGCCCTCCAAACTGTTCCAACCTCTGCCTGTTACCCAGAACCAAAGTCACTTCCACATTTTTGGGTGTCTTTTCAGCAGCACCCCACTCTACTGGTACCAATTTAGTGTATTAGTTCGTTTTCATGCTGCTGATAAAGACATACCCAAGACTGGGTAATTTGCAAAAGAAGAAGTTTAATTCAACTCACAGTTCCACGTGGTGGAGGAGGCCTCACAACCATGGTGGAAGGCGAAAGGCCCATCTTACATCACAGCAGGCAAGAGAGAGAACGCAAATCAAGTGAAATGGGTTCCCCTTATCAAACCATCAGATCTCATGAGACCCATTCACTTTCATGAGAAAGGCACAGGAAAGAGGCATCCCCATAATTAAATCACCTCCCACTGGGTTCCTCCCATGACACGTGGGAGTTACAATTCAAGAGGAGATTTGGGTGGGGATAAAGCCGAACCATATCCGGCTCATTGCATAATCTCTATTGTTTTCCAAAATGAGAATATTTGTCTGGTCTTACATTAAAGAGATATTTTCCTCATACTTCTAATCCTCTATTTCATCTCTATTGTGCTCTCAAAGTACTTTAAATACTTCCAAGGTAAATACTTCACAAATTGTCTGAAAACCATTCTCTGTTAAAAATATAAGAGTAGAGGCCGGGCGCAGTGGCTCATGCCTGTAATCCCAGCACTTTGGGAGGCCAAGACGGGCAGATCACGAGGTCAGGAGATGGAGACCAACCTTGCTAACATGGTGAAACCCCCTCTCTACTAAAAATACAAAACAATTAGCTGTGCGAGGTGGCGGCGCCTGTGGTCCCAGCTGCTCGGGAGGCTGAGGCAGGAGAATGGTGGGAATC